>NW_022729735.1:62382-71711 GCF_011630105.1 Anneissia japonica | reverse complement strand
AGTCATGATGTGCCTATATTTGGTCATGATGTGATGTCTGTCTCTTATACACATCTAGATGTGTATAAGAGACAGTTATTGCATTGAGAGAATTTTTTGTATAACATATGCCTAATCACTCATAATCAAGAAGCTAGGCCTTGTAAGTAAAATAGCAGCATTCTCCACACTTCTGTTTATAATATTAGTGAGTTATAATATTATCATTATTACTGTATTATTTATTATTATTATTATTATTATTATTATTTATTATTTATTATTCATTATTTACTATTCATTGAAATTTTGATTTGTAATTTCTAAAACATTTAAACGTTTTGATTTAAAATATGTATTAAAACAATCAATATATTATAACACAATTAGGCCTATATCTTTAATATATTTTTATCTTTAAAATCTTTTAGTTGCACAATTAATTGATTTGTAAAGCACAATTGGGCATGTTTGCATAGCACAGGACTCCTTGGACAAGTTTTCGCTTTTATTGGAGGATTCAATTTTTATTTTTAATTATAATTTAAGCTACCTTTGACTGATACTTCATGTAGCTTTCTGGAAATTTAGTTATATAATTTAACAGCAAAGTGCAACATTGCATCTTTTTATAAATCATTGCTGCTTGAAAATTCTTCCTTTTTTTTCCATCGTAATTAAGCTGATTTAAGTACTACCTTAAGGTGTTCGGCCGAAGAAGTACCGAAATTAGGCCTGTCTAGGCCTAGTAGTAGTAGGTGGATATATATTACCGCGAAGTGGGGCGGGCGGTACATGCCTTATATTAATTTACTACGTGGATAGCGATATTTTTCGATGCCATGCAAAGTTAAAATAAAATCCCAAATCCTCCTCCTTTTTGGAATTTAAGGAAATTAATACATTTTTGTTTCTTTGTTGGATCGATTGCAGCAACCCCAAACCCAACATAACGGTATTTCACATTATTTAGCATTAATCATCTATAATTTCTGCTAACTTCCTACCCTATCGCGTCGTTTTGTTTTGGTGACAACATGGCCGGTGTAAGTCACGTGATTGAAACCGAGTTGGCCAAACTCTCTCTCTATCTACGGCTCTAGCTGCGTAGAGCTTATCGTTTTTTTACGCTCTCAATGAGCGTTGTTGGCTCTCTTGTTCTATTTATACTCTTTGACAATATGCGTAATCTATGATGTGAATTTAATTCAATGGACCTTTTCGCTAAGTCCCGCCCCTTGGATATTGTTGCTAAGGTCCCACAAGACGACAGAGTTAAAACATACTCGGACCACTGATCTCTACTATAAATAGCTGGATTGCTCATCGGCCAATCCGTGTACAGAAAAAAGTGAGGCCACCGACGCCATGTTGGAGGGCCTAAATGACGCATCTGTTTAGACAAGTTTCTTTTGACATTTGTTTAAATTATTGTTAAAAATAACGATTTTTGCCATACTCTTCAATAATAAATTTAAATTTAACGTAAGATTTTTTTTTTTTTTTTTTTTTCAAATCATCTAACTACTCGGCGCGACACTGTTTATGCAGCCTACAAAAGCGCGAGCAAAGTCGCGTTGTTACAGTGACGTCGACCATTAACAACGCAAATAACTTCGCCTGCATTAGTTAGATAATTTGAAAAATAATCATTACGTTAAATTTATTATTAAAAAGTATTGCAAGAATCAAGTATTGCAAGAATAGTAAAGATCATGGTATCACAAATGTTCATATAGATGTGGTTAAATATCATAAAACTAAAAAAAAAAAAAAAAAAAAAAAAAAAAAAAAAAAAAAAAAAAAAAAAACAATGAATGTTAGATAGATAACCACACATTTAACAAATTTACCTTTGTCTTTATTTTCAATATCAGTGTCAGTTGTGTTTACAGTGCCGCTTTCAGGATCGTTGTTTTCCGTCGAATTTCTTGATGTTATATTGTCTGCTTTTATGTTTACTTTTGGAACTGGTTCAGCCGTTGAGGGCGGTAATGTAAAATTAAACACGATTGTTGTGTTTTTTATTGTGGCTATACTATTTTGCTCTGTACTACTAACGATTCCCGTACTCATTGATTCGCTACTACTACTTAATGAGGTTACTGTTTGAGACGGTGTACCGTTAGAGGGCAGTGTTGTATTAATATTTGTGTTGTTCCCGGTTTTGGAATGCTGATGAAAACTGCCTGAAGTTGCTAATAATGTAGAATCTATAATGCCTTCCTCCATAGTACTGCTGTTAGATATGTCCTCATACTCCTCCTCAATGGCCGTCCAATCGGATGTCAAAATTTCAGTGACTGTAATACCGTCTTGGGTGATAGTCTGCGACATAGTGGTAGTGACATTTGGTATAATATTTGCTAATTAAACAGAAAAAAAAAACTATTAATGTATTCGTATATGAAGGCAAACGATAACGTAGAAAAACCATTAGCCAACTTATTGAAGATACAAGTCTCCCTCTGTTAAAGACCCCTCGGTTCAAAATTTACAAATACATGTTATCTTTATTATTACATTAGAGACTTAAATTAGCTACTAAAGAACATGAAAATCCAGGTACCCAAATTGGTCTTTAATTGGGGGGGGGGACCTGTAAGTTCACTGTAAATTGTACCAGAAAAGTTTATTTACGGAGACTAATTGACTTCTAAGAAGACGTAATGGAAAAAGAAGATATCTGACTAGTGTTAAACTTTAAAAGATATCGATATCACAAAGGAACACTGAAAAAAGACTAAGCATCTTGAGACGGTTTTTAATATGAAAGGTGCTATAAAAATACATGACGAAACCCAATGCCAATTGACATTAGACGCAGTCTTCATCAATTTCTCAGATAACATTACTTTTCCAAGGTGAAGGAATGGGAAAAACGTCAATTCGAGGTCAATCAATCATGATGGCTGTGAAGTGCTTTAGTTATAAATTGACTGTTTTTGTATTGATGTTACATGTTTTGCATTGTTCCAATGAAGATTATGATTGCTATGGTATTCCTGAA
The DNA here is from genome assembly GCF_011630105.1 of Anneissia japonica. Taxonomy (NCBI): domain Eukaryota; kingdom Metazoa; phylum Echinodermata; class Crinoidea; order Comatulida; family Comatulidae; genus Anneissia; species Anneissia japonica. The sequence goes on along the minus strand of NW_022729735.1, from coordinate 68,722 downwards.
TATTATTCTTCATGTAATTTCAAGATATTTAATGCTGAACTTGCTATAGTACACCTTTGCAGCTAGGCCTAGGCAGCCCCTCTGATGTCTATTGTTCATGGTATGTACCTGGCCACACTAATCTGTTGATCACACCTTGCAGTCTATTGACTACATACTATTATGCGGTGTCTAGGCCTAGATTATGTGTGATAGTCTTGTACCACAACATGATTAGTATTAAAAAAGGTACTTTGTGGGCAGGCTAGCATTATACTATAGTAATTCTCAAGCAACATTCCACGCCCAGGTGCTAGTATGTCAGGTGATGTCCAACCTAACCCTGGACCTCAAGTAGACAGCGCCCGTGAAATTCACACTTACTACCTAACATTCGGAGCTTGAAAAATAAGATGGAAACATTTTATAGTGAACTACGAGTACATTTACTGGCAGATACAATTGATATTGTTGCCATGTGTGAAACATGGTTAAATGAAACTGTTACTGATGCTGAAGTATCCCTTGCTAATTTATCCATGTTCAGGAGAGATAGAGGTGAAGGAAGGAGAGGCGGTGGTTTGTTGTTGTCAGTGCATAATAAATTTAAGTCTTCCCATATTAGCGACATGGAAAACAACCAAGAACTTATGTGGGTAGAAATTGTATTTTCCAAACACAAAGAAGTTACTACTTGGGGTATATTATAGGCCACCCGGTCAGAGTGTGCAATTCATCAATCAGCTTGCACATTCAGTCGAAACAGCATTATACCAGTATCCCAACAGTATTGGAGATGATGTGATAATACTTGGGATTTTCAATCTTCCAGCTCTTGGCTGGGACTCATCTGGCCTTCACACCATCAATAACAATGATAGATTAGATAATATGAGTCAGCTTTTTATTGACACAGTATTAAATAGTAATTGCTTTTATCAGTGCAATACTTCCATAACATGTAATAATAGGATTTTAGACTTGGTACTTTGTAGCAAACATCTCGACCCTTCTAGTATTACGTCTGGATTGAATATTTTCAAATCTGATCATGAATCTTTGTCTATTTTTTTTTTATACATTTCAGTGCAATAATAATAATAATAATAATTATGATAATTTCAATAGTAATGATAATAGACTTTTATACCATTTTAGAAAACATAATTTTAATGACCTTGTAAATAATTTAAATTGTATTTCTTGGAACATTCTTGATTTAACTAATGATGTTAATGAGGCCACTTCTTTATTTTATGATTTACTCCATGCAACAATTAAAGATCTTGTTCCTGTGTTTAAACCAAAAAGAAAACTCCCACCTTGGTTTAATCATGAATTATACAAAGCTTTAAAACTTAAGGAAAAAATATTTAAAATTAAGAAAAGAACTAAAACTCGACTTGCTGTTGAAGATTTTAGAATGGCCAGAACAAATTTAAAAAAAAACTTTGTAATCAGCGGTACAGACAGTATGTTGATGCTCTTTCAAACGATCTGAACATCAATCCTAAAAGATTTTGGACTTGGATTAGAACAACACGGAAGTCATCAACTTTGCCCTCTGTACTACTCCATTATCAAGGTCAAGTCCATGGCACCTCTTTGAAAAAAAGCTAATGCTTTTAGTATCTACTTCAATTCATTTTTTAATTATAATAATAATAATAACAATAACAATAACAATAACAATAACAATAATAATAATACATCTTCTCAGCAGTCACAATTCCCTGAAGCTCCTGATCTTCCCGAATACCCCTTGGACTATCTTTCCTCGGTAACCGTCAGTGCTGATGCAATTTCAGGTCATCTAAGTAAGCGTTGTGTACATAAGGCCGTTGGCTGTGATGGTATCAGTAACTACTTTGCTTAAAGCTGGTTCTGTTCCGCTTTCTGTTCCCTTAAAAAAATATTTGATCTATCTCTTTCCACGGGCAAGTTTCCTGATGTCTGGAAACAAGCTAATATTTGTCCCATTTTCAAGGGGGGGGGGGGTCCCCGTAATGAGATTACCAATTACCGTGCCATTTCACTGCTCCCGTGTCTTTCTAAAATATTTGAACGTATTCTTTTTGATCACATTTTTTCCCATGTTTCTCCTGTTTTAAGTATATTTCAACACGGGTTTATTCCAGGTAGGTCAACTCGAACTAATCTTGCTAGTTTTTTACCCACCGCACTTAATGCAATCAACTCTAAATTACAATGTGACATTATATTGACAGATTTTTCCGAAGCTTTTGACTGCATTTCCCATTCTCAACTTATTTTTAAAATTCAAAAATTTGGTATCACCGGTCCCCTTTTTAGCTTAATTTCTGATTATTTATCTAATCGCAGTCAACGTGTGGTTATTGACGGTTTTTATTCTAAATCCAAACCCGTTCCATCTGGTCTATCCTTGGTCCTTTATTTTTTAATTTATTCAGTAATGATCTTCATTATTTTGTCAATAGTTCACATTGCCTTATGTACGCTGATGATCTGAAGCTGTATCGTATTGCTGGGACTGAGAGTGATGCAGGGGTCTTCAGGAAGATCTTAATGATGTTGTTGCATGGAGTCGGCACTGGGGTCTTTCTCTCAATGTCTCCAAATGTAAATCAATGTCTGTTTCACATAAATTAAAACCTTTATATTTTCCTTATAAAATTGGGGATATTGTTTTAGAAAAAGTGTCTGTTCTTCGCGATCTGGGTGTCTTCATCGACTGTAAGCTTATATTTTGTAAACATATTGATCATGTTATTCGTAAGGGAAACAGAATGCTTGGGTCCATTTGAAGACATTGCAGAGAAATAAATAGCCCTGGTGCCATTATCGCCTTATATCGTTATTTAGTTACTTCTCATTTTGAATATTGCTGTTATTTTTAGTTCTGCATCCAAATCGCAGTTAATTCGCATCGATAGGATGCATCTTAAGTTTATTAGGTTTTTTTCGAAAAATGTTTTAATCGCCCATGTAAATTAATGTGTCCTAGGAACAGATTTTTATTTCATGATATGATTTTTCTCTATAAATGTGTTAACTCGTATTTTAGTTGTGATCTTGTACGTCTGTTTGGTTTGCATGTTAATTCTTGAAGCCTTCGTTCCTGTCCTACCTTTAATGTCTCCTTTTGTAGAGTTGATGTCTGTAAACGTAGTTTTATTTCTAGCCTTTCATTTCAATATAATTCTCTTATTTCAACCTCTAGTATTGACATTTTTCACAATAGTTTGTCTATATTTCGTTCTATTATTATTAATCATTTGAATAGGTGAGATTTTTGAACTCTTTCGTCTGTATATTTGATATATTTAAATTTTATGTATTTTACCAGCCTGTTAGTGGCGATGATTCGCTGTTGGTCTGTTGCAGTGAAATAAATAAATAAATAAATAAAGCATGAATGGTTAATTAATATAATTTAGTGCAAGTATAAAGGATTGATAGAATAAATAGTGTGTTTTAAGCTACAAACACAAAACTGTGATAAAAAGAAGTGTTGTTGTTAATGCAATGATGACTATATATTTTCTTAGCCTTGAAATTGAGGCAGTGACAAGTGGAACATTTGTGGTTAAATTATAGATACACTTGGATGTTTTTTTTAAAATGTTTTTTGTATTTGAAGCAATGAGTCATGGCACACAAAATTATTTTTTGATATTATGCATGCACATCTTATTTCCAACGCAAAGTCGGTGGTTGTATCTTCTCGGAAATAAATCGGTTAATGTTTTGATAATTATTTGTATTGTTAACTTTCTTGTCTCTTGTAAATAATATGTTCGGACTCTTGTAAGATAGTTTCAGAAAGGCTGTATGGCAGGATGTTTCGTCGACGGACATCTTGCTAATAGAGGTTTCATCGACAGTGTACAATTTACAGGAATTATGCTGGTCAACAACTAAATCTACATATTGTTTCTTCTCAGGACAAGTTAAAAAATAAAATGTAATTCCTCAGACACACTAAGTTCGTCTACCATGATGTGTTGGTCAAGACATTTAATAGTAAAGGTGACATGGAAGCTTGTGAAATGTATTGGTGGTATAATATATATTAATATTTTCGTCTACACCAATCTAATGCATCACTAGTTGATACAATACAACCCAAAGTGGGCCTACCTAAACAGAATCCATAAAAAAATAATAATTAAACCATTATGTTAAACTAGAACACAATAACTTTAATTTCTTTCGCAAGGCTTTGTTGTATACATTAATCATTATTTAAGTGAATTTCGTATTGTATTGAATCACCAAAGCAGGCCTTAACTAGGTTTTAAAACTTATGAGGATGTTACAATATCTAGTCTTATACAGACCTCGCAGGAGTAGGCCAGTATAATTAAATTAAAAAACTACCGTCATTTTAAGTATTTTAAACTATTACTGCTTCTATGATCTGTAGTAATTCTCTCGTCAACATTAATAACACAATTTCGTACTGTATTAGGATTATTTTGATTAAAATTAGGCCCAACCAGGGACACTGAAACGGTAGACATATTAGATGTACTCAATGCCTATAATACAAATAACGATTTTCAATTTTGTACTATAATTATTCCTTATGATTGGTAATAATAATACTGGTCAGTATAAGGTTTTTATAATTAAAAACATTAGAGAACTTATGTGTGACACGGTATAGTAGTCAATATCAAAATTCACTTAAACGGGTTTTTTTTTATAATTTTAATTGTTTTTTAAATATTAAGAATATAAACAATGTGTGTGTTGTTTTAAATCAGTATCTCACTTGCAGTGTGCTTTTCTTGAGGACGTCCGGATCCATATTTAGAAATAATCAGATTTATGTAGCTAGATAACGACAAACAGAATTAACGTAATTATATAACTATGCAATAATAAAATACCCATTAATTTATTGATTTGCCTAATTTGAACGTACATTCAAGTTGTAATTCAGCCTGTGTTGCTATTTTTTAAATTTTATATGTGAATGAATAAAAGATTCCGACCAATTTATATTGTAAGGTGTCCTCTACTTGTATATTTCAATTTCACTGTATATTTGTAATAAGTCGTATTCTGGTATATTTTAAACGTTTTAAATATTATTACTTATTGTACATTTAATTTTTTTTAAATTAAATTTGCAGTAAAGTCACCTTTTGTGTTGTATATTGTCTTTCTTTCTATCTCAAGTTGTACCAATTAAAAAAAATTGCCCTTTATATTGTTTTATTTTATTTTATTTTTTTATTTATTTATTTTATTTAAATCAACTTTAGGCAGGATAACATATACAGGCGAGATCTTACCGTTGTTTTACAATATGGTCCTGCAAGAACACAGTACAATAACACCAACAATAAGTAAATTATTACTTATTGTACATTTAATTTTTTTTAAATTAAATTTGCAGTAAAGTCACCTTTTGTGTTGTATATTGTCTTTCTTTTTATCTCTAGTTGTACCAATTAAAAAAATTGCCCTTTATATTGTTTTATTTTATTTTATTTTTTTATTAATTTATTTTATTTAAATCAACTTTAGGCAGGATAACATATACAGGCGAGATCTTACCGCTGTTTTACAATATGGTCCTGCAAGAACACAGTACAATAACACCAACAATAAGTAACCAGCACAGTACAATAAAATAAACAATAGTAAAAACTTTGGTGGAAAACTATCCATCCCCCGCCGGACACCAACCCGGTTTAGGGGCCAGGAATTACCGCTCAATGGTAAGCTTAACTACATTAACTTAACTTAACTTTATAAATAACTTTAGTTATTACAGTCTCTTATGATTTGCTATAGTACTAAATTATATAATACATGAGCATGTGTTTATTATAAGCCTGTATTATTTTTTTTTTTAGCAGAATCTTGTATTGCATGATTTATATACTAAAGGTTGGTCTGCATGTATGCAAATCTATATACAGTCGAGTCCGCCAAAGTCGACTCTGTTTAAGTCGAAAATTCGCGTCAGTCGAATTTTTGAAAAAGTCCCAATTTTCTCCTATGTATTACTGTGTAAATTGTTTGTTTAATTCGAATTTTTATAAGTCGAATTTCGGCTATATCGACGGAATTTTCCGGTCCGGATAGGCCGATTTTAAAGTAATTTCAACCACACAAGTCGAAGTTCCAAATTTAGTAGCGCACGTGGAAAAAAAAAAACAGCCGTGGGAAAATACGAAGTTCAATCCTTGTTGTACGGCAACAAGTTAGCCATGTCAAACTAACATCTTAGACAACGAGCTGTGGAACTTGGCTCACATGATCGTATGTCGTAAGTCGCAGTCTACTCTCACAATACAGACACCCCTCCGGACCGGCTCCAATGTTCAGTTTTTCGTCCAGTTTAGTTTGTAAAACTTGTACT
>NW_022729735.1:61580-62322 GCF_011630105.1 Anneissia japonica | reverse complement strand
GCCCTGGATTCTTTTGACTGCCTAGCCTACGCAAATTCAACACATTATTTAATAATACGTACAGTACCTGTTGTTTTGCTGTACTGCTCAGCAAATTTAATTATTACCAATAAAACTGATGCGACTTTTATATTGTTTTTGCTTGCATTTCTTTAGGTCTGATTATGTTTTTCCAAGCACACATTCTTCGTTGGGCAATGCCACTTGCTGGTCGGCAGTCTAGTTGTAAACAGAACAGGTCGCGCCCCCAAAAACTCTGCCTGCCCGCCAATTGGTCCATTTCGTGGGGTGTTTTGCAGACTAGACATGTGCTTCGGCTGTGATGACGTCAGATCGCCCAAAGTTTCGTAGTGCGTGACAGTAACAAGCTCGGTGTAATCAAGAATTTTTTAATTAAACAAATTTATAAAACAAAACAAAAAACAAATAAAAAAACCCTCATGGTATATTTTAGAGTCAAATCTAAATAAACCTAACAAATTATATTTTATTCTCTACAAATTTCTTCCGTAATTAAATTAGCAACATGTTTTGAAAAGCGTCTTGTGTTTAAAGAATGAATGAGGTGCATTTGAAATTTACACCGACGAATCTAACGAATTTGAATTCTAGATGTCTACTGAAAAGAGTACCGGTAACCAGTAGAAACTTGCTTTGTTGAGTTCCGTCTTTATTGCAGGTTGATTCCAAATGGTTTTTAAGGATTAAAAGCAAGAATATACACTTATTAAAACATTGGAAT
>NW_022729735.1:52993-60543 GCF_011630105.1 Anneissia japonica | reverse complement strand
TATAGGCCTACTATGTTATTGAACCATCCTGGTTCATCCAACTGACACAAACGAATATTTCATTGATAGGCTGATTGGCACTTCAATTGAATTGTGATATCCTATTAAGGAACAAATGTTTATGAAACATAGTCATCTTGATTACAGGTACCAGGATTTTAAGATTTAATATTTTATTGTTTAAAAAGCACATAATACAGAATTCAAGTGCACTTCTCAATAACAAAATAAATTCATACAGGACTATATTCTGCAAATATCAATTTACCAATGGACAGAGACCTACTTTCAATATATGATAACTATGATTTGATAAAAATACTGAAAGGTCATCGTCGTCATCATCATCATCATCATCATCATTATCATCATCATCATCATCATCATTATCATCTTTCATTACTTTGCATTACTCTTTGATCAGTATACATACAAAACGGTTTAATCTGTCAATTCAAAAGTATCTATTTTAATAAATAAAAAACCGTATACAATATAATTCAAATGCATCAAATGAAAAGGAAAAGGACATCCACAAACAAGCAAATAAGCTTTAAAACTCTGGTGCCCTTTTGAGTAAAAGTAAATCAATTGAAGAAATGTTTAAACATACTGGGTCTTTCTGGGCTATTGCGTCAGGTAAATGTGTTTTAACAATCAATTTTAATTCCAAAATATCCAACCATGCCCTCTTTGCCAAAAAACAGTAATCAGATCATTAAAAAAAATCACGAATCTCATTTCTGTGTGTCAAAAAGGTGTTTATTATTCAGTATAGGCCTAGTTATCCCAACTACAGCATACAGAAAAGTAAATATTATCCCATGCTTTGGTCTACGCTACTGGTACCGTAGTGCTCCTGAAAGCAGCCTCCAACAATCAGCTCTCAAAATTATGTCCTTTTCTCTGTATTTGATAATTATCCTGGATCTAAATTTGAAGTAATCAAGCAAGCAACTAATAGAGTATTTTGAAAAGAAAAGATCTGAGAAAAGAAGAAATTGTAGGATAGCTTTGTGACCCAGTGCTAGCCCAGTGATAGCATACATCAAATAGTCTGGCAAAAGCAGCCTGAGAGTGTGGACATTTAACTAGGCTAACACCAGCCTAGCAGGGGTGGCGCAAGGATTTGCCCGACGAGGGGCCGAGGTCCCCGACGAGGGGTCAGATTTCCCTAACGAAAGCAATATGGGCGTGGTTGAGTTTCGATTAAAGGTTTCGAAAGTGATCCGAGGGCGAAGCCTCCGAAAATTTTAACAATTTAGGCGTTTCAAAGGCTTATTTAATCGATTTTAGAGTCTACTAATATGTAGAAAATACATATAATTATTTTTTCTCCCAGACTAATTATGCCTTTTCTCCCCGACGGGGGAGGGGGTCGGGAGGGGGCAGCACTCCCCGACGGGGGCTGTGCCCCCCGGTGGCGCCATCCCTGCATCATAGCTTGCTCCACTACTTGTCTCACTAACTATCTTTGCTATGCTAATGAGGGGTTTCATCCATGATCAGTACTAAAACAATAGAGATTGGTCTACAACCTGTTGAAGCTGCTGAATGTGAATGAATCTGCTGCTCAAAACTACCTTCAAGAATTTTGAATAGAATAAAAGAACTAGACTAGAATGAGGAATTTATTAAAGACTGACAATTTATATGGAGTGGAAAAAAAAGAAAACATGAACACGGAGTGGCACTTTTACTTGAGCTTAGCACTATTATCAGTGTATGCTCCTTCAAACACGACCCAGGAAAACTCTAGACACTATAGAGGTATTTCTATTGGAGCAAACCTGAATAGAATTCTGTCAAATATAATGACGGAAAGACTTAAAGTTACATATGAAAGATCCTAAATAAAAATCAGTATGCCATTTTTATTACCAACAATGTAAGACAAAAAAAACATGATGGAACACTATAACATACATTGACCTGGCAGCTGCTTATGACCACATACCACGTAATCTCTCATCAGGGTTGTATTGATTAGAACAGGTGCGAAACACATTGGTGCTGTAATAAACCCATGTATGAAGAAAAAACTACATGTATTGCCGGAATGGATACGTTCTTTGATGTTCTGGTGGGATGCCGACAAGATGGACAAAAGTCGCCCTGTCTGTTGAACTTGTACTTCGACTATGTTGCGACGATTGCTCAAAACGAAATCGATGAAGCTCTACCAGATAGATGGGGCAAAAAGTTGATTTCAGAATACCAAATGCATGTACAAATAGAGAGCAGATGAGAGTTAGTGGAAAGCCGAGTGGAACACAGGTCATCAAATGGATTGCAGATGCTGATGATGCTGTTGTCTTCTCTAAAAGTGCTGAAGAGGCAAACGTGTCGTCTCTATCATTGCTCAACATGTAAACGTTCGGCCTTGCCTTATCTTTGAAGAAATAACAAACACGGGTCTTTAAGAATGAGGTACTTGTAGATCAGAGCTCTCTTGTGACGATACATGATAAAAAAGATTTAGAATATTAGGGATTTCGTGTACTTGGGGCACACATTGACCAACATAGATGACTGCTGCTTTACTGAGCGTCGCACATCATCAGCTAATGCAAAATTTCAAGAAATGAGAAACGTGTTGAAAGATTGTAAAGTAAATATATATACCAGAAAGAAAAGAGCTGTGTTATATCCAGATTAATTTATGCAACACAGGCTTGCTACCTAAAGAAGCTGAAATAAAGAAACTGAATACAAGTTGGTACTCACTTTTGAGACAGATGATAAGAGAATGATATAAGCGAAAAGAAGCTAAGTTTACAGGGCACAACGAGCAATCTACAAAAGAAGAGATTTTCAATCTCTTGTTTTCAAATAGAGATGTCTAAAACATCGTCGGTACAACCCCAATAGTATGCTTTATGCACAGTCACTATCTGAAATATTTAGCCCATATCTGTCGAGAACAAAATCATTCATTAATAAAACGAATGCTATTGCACAAGCCCGGAAGCCATATTATCGTGACCCATTGAAAACAATAAGAAATCTCATTCAGTGTGATCCAGGAGAAGCTAAAAAGCTAACCCAGTCAAGGAGTTCCTTCATCAGTCGGACCCAGCATATATTTCCAGCATATATTTTGATGCTAGAAGAATGCCTCTGTGATGCGACTGGTATCAGTGGGAGGAACTGAACTGAACTGATGGAAAGACGCCATGTTTAATTAGGCCTGATTGAATTCTGACGAAAATTAATTAACCATTAGCCTATTCTTGGTAGCACTTTACAATTACTCAAATTTTACTAAGAATTGTTGTTAATAAAATTCGATGTATCACAGGTCTTACATTAGCGTATATAATTATTAAACATTATTATTATAATTACTCTTATTATTACATAACAGCAATTGCTTTATTGCATAATACACCCACGTGTAATAAGCTACCTTTGTATTATTTGTTAAAAAAAAACCGACTTAAATGTTTTATTTTTACTGTGTTGAGTAATGCCGTATTAACTGATATGATAATGATTTTAAATGATTTTAAGACCCTTTTTATTTCATAGTATTACTATTTTAACTGTTTTAACTTTTTGATCTATTGCAAGCAAAGCATTTCCTTGCTGAAAGTAAGTCGGCGCTGAATCTGAATCTGAATGAGGAAAATACAGGCAATTCGAATAAAAACATATTACAGTCATGGATCGAAAGATACAAATATGTATCTACTCCATGTTTAGTTGGAGTATCAAGTACATATAAAGTATCGAGTAGAACACTTGAACATCGTAGTCCTCTTCAAACAAGTTGTAAATAGCATTCTTGAAAATACTTACTTCAAGAGATATTACAGGTAGTTTTAGAAATCTAAGCGTATGATGGTAAAGAGGCTATTAGTATTTAAGATAAGTTTTCTACGTGTTCATGGGCACGTAGAATCAGTCGGCTTTCATCCTTACTACAAAAAAGAAATGCATGGTGGAGACAAGAGAGTAAATTTTACGAATAATGTTACGTTGTGAAAAAACTCATTAAAAACACAAAATGTCGTGGTTAACATTAACAGGAGCAATAACAGTTTATCAAGCTCGAGGAGAGTGTTTGGATGACGTTAATAAACAGTTGCCGCTAAGATCTGCCATTTGGCTATTTGCTTTCATTAAAGAAATTCAAAGGCGGGAACGTACAGGCGTAATCTTCTAGTTTGTGGGACATATTTATTGCCCCGCCCATTAAATAACATGACTGTTGTAATTGGTCAGTTGTAAAGTTTTATCGCCACTATAAAAACCTCAATAAATTATCATTTTCATAGTTATAACTTAATTTAGACACACAATTAAATAAATGCATTTTGTGTAGAGGTTGGGTAAACATAACGGTCTATAAGCTTTGAATTTCTTATGAAAATATGAGTTCAGAAATAATGAACTAGGCTTGAAAATATCGTTAAATGAGTTAAGGTGGGTGAATGTTACCGGAAGATAGTGATCTTGCGCATGTGCAATGTTATTAAAAAATCGCACATAATCAATGTTAAAATAAAATGGTAGTTATATACGGTAGTATATGATTATTCTATTTATTTTATGTTTATCTGAAGTATTTTCTTCCTTAAAATTCGAAAAAAAATTACTATTTAAATAGTCTAGAAAATAATATTCTGTTGTTTACCGTTGTTTCAACTAAACTAGTTGAACAAAAGTCCTGAAAATCCACAGTTATATATCATCAATGAAAGCAAGTCATGATTACAATAACCATCAAATGCTTGAAGGAATCTACACAAATATCTCTATTTTGAAAGTAAATTAAAAGTAGCAGTTTGAGACTAGTGGAGATAGTTATTAACACAAGCTTTTGAGTACACAGTATAATCATAGAGGTGAAGTAAGGGTACTGTGTACAGAAGAGCTTGTATTAATAAAAACAAAAAAAATGTTTGTTTAATCTCAACTAATCTCAAACTGCTACTTTTGGTTTACTTCCAAAAGACGAATATGGTTACCAAATTATTCATTTTTAGGAATTTGGCAAGTAGGATACATGTCAGCAATATAATGTATCAATATCACCATATAAATATATATTGAATATCCAAATTCCACTGCAAATCATAGCTAAAAGTTTTTGAATTTAAAGTACAAATCTTCTTTGCTCGAGTAAATGTTTTCCACTTTAATAATTATAATAATTTACACTTTTCATGTGTATACTAACAGTCAATTTTTGGAAGATTCACAGAAACGCATTAAGTCCGACTCAGTAGCAAACTTTACCTATTCGATTTTTTAATTGAACATTCGTTCTACTAAAAATGAGAATGGACAATAAAGAATGACAAAGATAATACTATAAGCGCAGAAAATGTCGCAAAAAAGGCACTTTATCGGTTAACCTGGGTGGCAGTGGCGTGATTCACTCCAAAATTATTACAGAATATCTTATCTTTGTCGTGTTTTAAATATCTATGAGTCACGTTTCTAAAATAAATAGGTCTACCGAAAACCGTTAACAATTTAAAATGGCAATGGTTAATGAAATTTAGTTAATATTTTCATGATTGTGATTTAGAGTGTTCAAGAAGGAATTCATTGCAACTAAATGGTTGAATGTTTATAAAATGAAACGAAAACAAGAATTGGTTAGATCACGTGAAACCCAAACAGCCGTTAAGGATTATAGATTAGCAAAGGTGAACCAAATATTGAGAAATATTTATTTATAAAAGTTTAAGGAAACCAATCATGAATTTGATGCTCGATCTAATTGCCAAAAATTAAAAGGATGAAAGGAATCATTGCATTAAATTAAACAACAGGCTTCTGTCTTCTTTGTGAGAGCAGATTAAAAATAAACTATAGATAAATTTCTCTTTAAATATGAAAAAGTACAATCAACTAGCGATACATTACTTTTTGTTTAAATGGAAAGCAAGCTTTACAATAATGCTTTAACTACACACGGTATTAAGACGTTTTTAAATAAGATTCAATAGAGTACAAACATCATTTGATGGCCTCTTTGATACTAATAAACAATTTTATTTTTAATAACTATTGAAAAAATACACCCAATTTACATGTAACACTGGTCAGATATATGTGAGAAAATGGTTGTTAGTTTTTATCCGTTTTATTTTATTTGACTCTTTGTTGTATGTGGATACGTGCCGTTGCTAAGGAAACTAATTCTAAACTAGCTTGATCATTCATTTTGGTTTAAAAATATAATAAAGAGGCTAAACACTTTTATATTTTTCCGTTAAAATGTCTAAATTTGGCCAATATTAGCGGCAACGTATAAAAGAAGACACGTGGCATTTTCCAACAAATCACTAAGAATGAATTAAAATTTGTTCTGATATTTAGATTATTACATTTTAGGTAATGCCAAAAAAAAAAATAATAATAATAATGCCAAAATTCGATTCGGACCAGTAATAACAAAATTATAAAACAAATGTGTGAAAAACAAGGATTTAAATCAAATAATGAAAGTTTCGCTACAAAATGCGGTGCTGATAAATAAACTTATTTAATGATTTAGGCAATTCATATACATTAACAAGCATCTAAAATACATCAAACACATCGTCAATCAAATCTGAACATCCTAGTTTAGAATAAATACAGAAATTCTGTATTTATCTCTAGCGATGTATAAATCCGAGTTCTCTCTGCGTAACAATGTTTTAACCTTTTTTGATTAGTTGAAAAATAACGTTTAATCCATTTAGTAGACCTTATTGAGAGATTGTTTTCAGTGACAGTTATAAAACGATATACTATATAAACGTGATCAAACCCACTCAGAAATACTACGACAGATTGTGAGAGTCGATTTATCATTAACTATAAAATCCAATGTTACGTGTGGGTTCGGCAAATGCGCCCTCTGTCTTAAAAATGTAGAGCTTTTTCTCATTAATTTCTTTTTTTAAATTTTTGTATTATGTTATAACAACACTTCTGCTCACTCACAAATTTAAAGAACACCGTTACATTTTCAAACCATAATTCACCTATGCAGCATTGATAATAATATTTGCAATTATATCTTGTTAATAAAAAAAATCTTTAAAAATTAATTAGTTTAACTGTGTATTACTTTTTTACTATACATTATCAAACACTTGGTGACAGCATTCTATATTAATTGTGATAACATATCTAAAATTATCTTTTCAAAAACAGTAAATATGACAGTTATGATAAAATATTGAATTTACTTAACTCTTTTTAAGATAAGCAAAATTGTAACACACAGTGTGCTACTTAATATTTTAACAAATGTATTGATTCCAAAAGATTTATGATTCTTAAGCTCTTACGGTATCAAGTTTAATTGAAAAAAAATAATAAATAGTCCTTTTGAATGAAAACCAAATCGAAAAATTATGAGCCTGATGTGAAGCGATTATGTTCACGGTATTGATTGATTGTGGGTTTGTAAAGAATGAATAATTGCGAGCTGTATTTAGACTGTGTCTGACAAACTAGTCAATCATGTTGAAACAAGTGAAAAAATCATTAGTCTCCACCTTGTAATCTCGTAATTTTGTACGTTAAATCATATCGCTCTG
>NW_022729735.1:20800-52464 GCF_011630105.1 Anneissia japonica | reverse complement strand
ATATCTTGGTCTGTGCAATTCGGGATCGGCCGCTATCAGTGGTGTGATTTGTTCACCTGTTAGCCTTTTCCCGTCACCGGCAGTCTTTCAGTATGCCATTGATATTTTACTGCAGTTTTGCCTGTGTGAAGTCGAATAAATAATAAATAAATAAAATGAATCAACAGATCAAGAAATCGATGGATCACTCAATTAAACGATCAATCAACTAATTCTCCAATCAATCAATCAATCATTTAATAAATTGATTGAGATCGACCAATGTAATGATACCTAACCAACCAATAAATAAATCAATCAATTAACAAACAAGCCAACAAACCAGTCGATAAATATATCAATTCGACCGATGAAGAGAGTGACCGGACTGCCGACCATCCGATCGACTGGCCCTTCGACTTACCTACCGTAACCAGCCGATGGACCTGATCTATTGCTGTCTCTTATACACACGACAGAACTAATATATTTACATAGTTACACTTACCCTCAGAGTAAACGAGTAATGGTGCGAACCATTTCCACCAGGATTGTATCATCATCTTGACGAATCGACCACGCGTTTCCAAGATTAAAGAACAAATCCACTAAAAAGAAATGAAACGATTGAGGGCCTTATTCAGAGCGTCCCATTGTAATATCTGGGAATAATTCCCTACCTTCTTAATCGCTTCTCAATTTTGCGTTCGTTGTGCAGCTGATTTCACTTCACTCAATACAAATTAATTATAACCAGAACCTTAACGTCAGTCTTTTTGTGAATTTATTTGATGCCTCAGTAATAGTCAAAATTGGATTACATTACTCCATTTTGAAGTCAAAAAGTAAATAGATTGGCCGCGAAAAAGTTAAGCGGCCGGCAGCAGACAGCCTATCTGTTAGTGAAATACCGGTGTGCACTATTATTCCTTAACGTCAAAACACTTCCCTCGTAATAATTGTAATACGTCATCACGTTTCTTTTCCAATGTGTCTTGGACACAAACAGCATTATGGATTCTTCCATTTATGAAAATAGGTAATAATACAATGCAAGTACTGTAATAATATTATTGGCTTTTCCTTCTGATTTTTTCTTCTTCTAAACCGTTTTTCTATATTTTTACCAGGGTTGGTTTTTTTTTTGTCTGCCATTTTGGTCCTTTTCCGTGCTTGGATCGTCTTAAAAAAATTTTCAAGCAAAGACAATAACAAAATAAATACCGGTATGTGTAGATTAAACAATGACGTCATCCTACATATTTTTAAAATTAATAATTAATTTTTTAAACAAATTTGCGTTTTCAAAAGCGTTTCAAACTAGCTGCAGCTAGGTTAAACGCAAAATTACTTTAAAATACAATACATTTTCGTCCTCAGCCTATTATTATTATTATTATTATTATTATATTATTATTATTATTATTATTATAATTATTATTATTATTATTATTACAGTTATTATTATCATCAACATTTCTTATGTTGTTACGAAAAAATAGTTATAAATAGTTACGTGATTAGATTCTTATTAAAGGTAAGACAGGTTGGACGGAATACTTAAGAACAGTAATTGTGGCTTGGTATTATTTCAAACCTAATTAGAAATTGATTTGATGCCCAATCGCATGATGCTCAAATTACGGTAAGGAAAGGAGGCCTAGATCTGATGCCAACAGAAACCTTTGATATTTTACCGAAGATACAACAAAGCTTGTTCGACAAAACGAAACATTGTATTTAGCACACATGCAATAATCACATCACGTGATTTACGAGACGGCTCAACACAACGCTTCTGTACAAAACTACTGAGATTAGATCATCAATCTTGTCTTTCAGTGTTAGTAGATATACGTTTGTTCAAGTTACTGTAGAATCGGTACTTTACAAAGACTTGCATTGCTTTAACTATCATCTTTGACCTCGCACGGGTACCAATCCATCGACTAATCGATCAATATATTAACAAATTAGTGGATCAATTAATAGGCCTAGGTCAATGTGTTAGGTCTACATTTTTAAATTTTATATACTTGATTTTATATCTTGGTCTGTGCAATTCGGGATCGGCCGCTATCAGTGGTGTGATTTGTTCACCTGTTAGCCTTTTCCCGTCACCGGCAGTCTTTCAGTATGCCATTGATATTTTACTGCAGTTTTGCCTGTGTGAAGTCGAATAAATAATAAATAAATAAAATGAATCAACAGATCAAGAAATCGATGGATCACTCAATTAAACGATCAATCAACTAATTCTCCAATCAATCAATCAATCATTTAATAAATTGATTGAGATCGACCAATGTAATGATACCTAACCAACCAATAAATAAATCAATCAATTAACAAACAAGCCAACAAACCAGTCGATAAATATATCAATTCGACCGATGAAGAGAGTGACCGGACTGCCGACCATCCGATCGACTGGCCCTTCGACTTACCTACCGTAACCAGCCGATGGACCTGATCTATTGTCACAGTCGGTATTTTAAAAAAATCAAAGAATGGAATAACAAAGATCGTTAACGAATACTATTGTTGTGTAGGTAAGTACTTCATTATCACAAAATATTATAAATTTCAACAATTAATATAATATATTGGAATCGGAACCTAGAAATGAAGAAATTAAGGAGTGACTATATTTATATTTGAACTATGTATCAGTGCGTTGGGCAGAAAGTCGTAGGCCTACCCCGTCTCAGGTGGTTTGGCCACGTGGACAGAAAATACTCAAGTTATGTGGGAAGAAGTATGTTGAACATGAAACATTAAGGGGAAAAGAAAAAGAGGGAGACCGGAACTAAGATATGGTTCGACTGTGTAAAAAGTGACACGAAGGCTATCGGAGCTACAGAGGATGAAAGAGAAAGCTGAAAAAGGATAGCGTTTGCCACAGATACCCCACCTTCAAGTGGATGCAGCTAGAAGAAGAAGAACAATTTCATTGTTATCAATATTGCACACACACATAGGCTACACACACACACACACACACACACCCACACATACACACATCACCACCTGTGAAAAGGCCTATATCTCTTAATAGTAGATACACTGAGTCAATTCTTATCCCCGTAACGTCAATATTCAACTTGCCAGAGGCATAGTCAGCCCGCGTATTAATGTGATATTGAATATCAGTAAAATTAGCTCGCATTACCCGACTAACGACAGCGTGTATTGTAATTAGTGAACGTGGTGAACCGCGCCGATCGATAATTGTTGAAATTCTTTATTGAATCTACGTGACAATTCATACAAATGCTATCCATCCCTTTTCTGCCCAAACAACACAACAACAACATTACGATACTTGGTATTCTATTGATGGTACCCTTGGGGAAAATAACCATGACGTCACTATTTTTTGATTGACATGTTTACATGTGTTGGCAAATTTCATAATATTTAACCTTTTCATTTAAAAAAGGCAGAGAAATAGGAAACAGAGAGCGATGTTTTGAAAGGGGAGAGAAGAGGTATATCTGACGAGTCAGAGATAAGGCATGGGCGCCGAGAACTACAGTCCTCGGCGCTGGTTTAAGCCGTTCCTCACCCAGGGTTCGGTTGGTATAACCAGATCTTCTAGGATAAGGACTTAAAATGGCTCGTGTGCCCTAAAGAAAACCCACTGCATCTTTCGAAAGAGTAGGGTTAATTCTAGCCCCTGTCTTTGTGGAATGATGTGTTCATGTAGCTAATATGCTTATTGCTCCTTAAAACCAATCGATAAAATTGTCACAATTTTACTTTCCTAATATCGATAGATTCATATACAGTATGTGCTTACTGTAAGCATGGAAGCATAAACCAACCTTAAACCGTATCACTTGTCAACGCATAGACCTAAACACGGGTTTAATGACAGATATATAAACATTAATTATTCATTCATCTTTGATTTATTCAAAGACGTTGACACCACTGTATAACACCAACTTGATTTAATTTACATATCAAATATCAAATATTATATATTTATATAATTATATATATATATCAAATTATATATATACAGTATATAGATAATACAGTATATATGTGTATATATATATATGTATATATGTATATATATACGGTATGTATATAGAATATAATATAACGTAACAGTAATGAAACTCAAATACGTAAGATGTTGACTTTAGAAACACTAAAATTTATTAGGCGAATATTTCGGCTACTCCTGTAGTCTTTGTCAACGCTTGACATAAAATGAACATATTGAGAAACTATCTTAGCAATATACAATTTGAGAAACAATACGGTAATTAAGTCAAAGCAAGTCGGCATACGTCTATAAAGGATTAATGATAATTTACAAATAAACAGTGATAAGGGTGAATAATGAATGAGCAAGTGGTGGACTGTGGGAAAAGCATTACTATAGTTAATGCATGGGGGAATTAATTCATCCATGGTTAATGGATAAGCTAAACATAAGACATAACTAAAATCAAGAACAGGAAGTATATACATACATATATATATATATATACATATATACATATATATATATATATATATGTATATAAATATATAGCATTCGTTTACATATATATAAACATCTTGCTGTAACCGAATGCTATTATACATCGATTTTGAATGTTATCTATGAATGATATATTTATATATATATATAAAATTAAAAAAATATATATCTTATGTCTATTATGTCAACGTATACGACTCTACATTGTGCATTCGTACTCATTTTATATATATATATATATATATATATATATATATATATATACATCTTGCTGTAACCGAATGCTATTATACATCAATTTCGAATGTTAAAGACGAGGAATGCGAGTGTGAAAACATATCGAGTAACTGGGATTCGAACCTGGGATCTTCTGCTGTCTAGACGCATTAACCATGTGGGCCATTGAACCTTCACTTTGCATTTAAATCCAATTAAAGCAACTGATTTGTATACACTCTTTTTATGTGCGTACTTTGAACAGCAGTAATTATGCACTGAGAGAAAACAGAGGAACCCGATCGGGGAGACACTTTTTATACTTTCAAATTCCTCTTTTTCAACGTTACAACTTGTGATCTTTTGAATACTTTGATATTAAACAGACTCAGTACTTATATTTATGATAGTTTGCATTTTGAGTTAATCGTCTTTCTTTAGTTGTGTTTTACGTGCATATAATATTATGTATTTTTAGTCCATAGGCCTACAATGTGCCGGTTAGTTTAATTTGAAGCTCATTTTCTCAAAACCAGATCCGTTACATGAAACGCTAACTTCTCTACATCTACGGTACTTATCGTAGGAAAGTCATTAAAAAAAATAAAACTTACAATGTGATCTCTACAATTATGCTCCATGTGTCTCGTTTTTTTTTAGATACCTAACATATTATATATAAGAAAATTTAGAAAATAGAAGAAAAAATAATACAAATATCCGATACATTGCATAATACATTTGATTACTTGTATATATTTTCGTACCTGAATTAAATAAGATCTTATGTACACGTGTTTATGTAATAGGAAAACAAAGTATTACACTTATTGTCACTATAAGATGACAGTAATTATTATTGTTTTCTTTGTGTTCCATCGAGACAAGTTTTTCTAGAAGGGATCCAAAATAATAATGATTTGATCTATTTTCTCTCACCGTTACCAACACCAATATTTATTTTGTTAATTTCAATTTCAATTTCATACATTCATTATAATTTTAATAAATTTATATGAATCTAAACAGATAATTTTTTAATCTGAATTTAGAAAATATGAATAACGAAGATGAATGAGAACAAATAGGTTAAGTTTGGTGTGTTGAGTGTTGCAATATGGAATGCTTTGATACACCCTTTTCTTATTATTGCTATTTATTTTTTTTTTAAATATTTTTAGTACGAAAAGGTGAGGCTATATTTTAAAACATTCCAGAAAAAACTTAAATTTGATTAAAATGTTTTATGTGAATGTTGATAGGCGAGTGAAATAATAAAATACAATAGGATTTTAAATATTTGTTAGCTACTGATACATCTTCTCCTTACCACCTAATACCAATGATTCTTGATTAGATATTGCAAGAAGCATCTTATTTTAAATGTTCAGTTCGGTAATAGGACAATTTATGGATTGGATTTATTCGGTGTAAACACCAAGGATAGCCCACGAAAATCTAGAAGAAGACTTATTTCCAGTGGGGTCCTTCTGGTGGTGATTGGACAATACACCGGGATGCAATCCCCTACTCTTTTCCGAAGAGTGTACTGCGTTATTTAACGTGCACATGGTCCATAATGCACACGGGACCAACGGCTTAAACGTCTCATCCGAAAGACGGTGCGCTATTGTAACTTGTATTTCAGCCCTCTATCTGAAACACAAGGAGAGGCAGCAATGGGAATTGAACAGGGGACCCAGAGATCTTCATGGTTCAGCGCACACAGTGGCTACCACCAGATTAGCCGACTGATCTTTAGTAGATCCCTGGCCACCTGTTCTTATTAGTTGTTGCTATCCCGCTTCTGAGGTCTCTGACAATTTAACAGAAAAGCCACAAGAATGAGGATAGTCAAGAGGAATATGAAAAGTTCTCAACAAAAAAATATTTGGTACACCATCGGCAACAACGAACGAGTGTAAAAGCCGTATCTCTAAATTTTATCAAAACTACATAGGAATTGATAGGCTTAATGTGGTAGCCTAAAATCTTGTAATACAAATTAGGTGGTTTAATAATTATTCTTCTCTTAACATAAACCTATTAATTTATACATGCTAAAAACGTTAATGAAATGGCTCATTACGAAACATAAAAAAGTGGAGTTATTTTGAAAGCTGAATACTTTTATACAGGGGTGGTGCCAGAATTTGCCCATCGGGGGAGGGGGATTGGGGTTACCGACGGGATGAGGCCGATGTCCCCGACGAGAGCACAGTGGGCGTGGTCATGCGTTGCTCAAAATGCTCCGAAAATGGTCCAAAGATGTGTATAAGAGGCAGCCTCCGCACATGAGACTCTTCTGAGCATGTGCAAACCTTCTAAACTCACAATTAGCATAACAATACCACACATAAGGCTGATTCATGGTAATTGTTTTGTTACTTCAATTACATGGGCCAAATATTATATTGTTTGTTGGTATACTGATGAAATTATTACCGAGTTGAAGTGAATGACTACTGCAGCCGTCAGTGGGTGGGATGATCAATACAGTGGCTCATTAGGTTTTCCGTTTTCCTCTGGCTTGAATATCAAAATTAATAGACAAGCAGATAAACGAAAAGTCTAATGAATAAATTTGAATGTTAATTCTTAAATGAAAAACTGGAACCGTTGTAGTAGTCAATGGAAACATACAGGCATGAGGTTATAAAATCAATTAATATTTCATTAAGACAAATGTTACCGTATAGGCCTAATATTTATAACTGAACCGGACCTCATTCATCATCCAAAGCAACACAATGCTAATTAATTAATGGTATAATTATCCTCAACTGTTCATTTCTGACGTTCAGTTTTTCTTAAATGTTTAGACTTTTGAGTATTTATGCAATGATACAGCAACCAAAATCACGAGAACTTAGTTCTGCATTATTCATGGTATATTAGAGTCATGTTAAATTATTACGATCGATAATCTGATGACGCGTCAACAATCACCGAAAACTCATAACAGCTCGCTGAAGTCGCTAGACAGTATAATGTCTAGCATGTTGGGCTAAGGCGGTGCATCATAGTGTATTTAGACACATGAGGAGTGGCGCAGTGTGGTGGGCAGGGGAAAATTCCCTTTCACCACTGGACAGGCCTGTACCCCCAGGTCGTCGTCGGATTGAAAATAATGAAA
The DNA here is from genome assembly GCF_011630105.1 of Anneissia japonica. Lineage (NCBI taxonomy): Eukaryota > Metazoa > Echinodermata > Crinoidea > Comatulida > Comatulidae > Anneissia > Anneissia japonica. The sequence goes on along the minus strand of NW_022729735.1, from coordinate 44,632 downwards.
TGCCTATCCAAATTACGTTGTTTTGCCATTGCCAGTCCCTAATATTGTGGTCAAAATAAAAGCACAATTTGGGCCATACTAAACCATAAAATCCCTCCTTGTGAACCATACCAGAGATTTTTATTCCGAGGCCCTGACTGAGGCTCTGGTCGGCCCTTTGGTTCAGAATCTGTCGGACGTTTCGTACACACTGTCGGAATTTTTTAGGAGCAACCGCTGGAGTGGCATAACGAAAGGGCCGCATCCCACTGCTGGGAGCCTACTATACATTTTCTGGTGCTTTCGATGTGGCCACGAAATATACTTTTTTTTTTATTAAAGGTAACCAAATTTAAAAGTAATGTGGAGAAATATTCACACATAACTATTTTATAAACTTTTAATATTAGTATGTTTATTGTGACATATTTATCAAAACTACATAGGAATTGATAGGCTTAATGTGGTAGCCTAAAATCTTGTAATACAAATTAGGTGGTTTAATAATTATTCTTCTCTTAACATAAACCTATTAATTTATACATGCTAAAAACGTTAATGAAATGGCTCATTACGAAACATAAAAAAGTGGAGTTATTTTGAAAGCTGAATACTTTTATACAGGGGTGGTGCCAGAATTTGCCCATCGGGGGAGGGGGATTGGGGTTACCGACGGGATGAGGCCGATGTCCCCGACGAGAGCACAGTGGGCGTGGTCATGCGTTGCTCAAAATGCTCCGAAAGTGGTCCAACTAGGTGCGAAGCCTCCAAATATATTAGGGGTTTCCAAGGCTTGATTAATTGAGTGCAGTATGTAAAAAATTACATATATATTTTTTCTCCCCGCCGAATTGTGGTTTTCCTCACAGAACGGGGAGGGCAGCTCTCCCAAGGCTGGGGGCCCTGCCCCAACCCCGCTCCCGCCCACCAGTTCTACTTTTATTATTGGAAATAATTCTTCAGAGCGTTACCCCATCCATATAAATTCCTGACTACTTATGTTTTAGAATAATCGAGTAATCGAAAGAGCAGCACATACTCTAAAATTTGAACGAATTAATTCTTTATGACTATTTGGTGAACTTTTGGTTATTAATTATACAGCCCATTAACCTCTTAAATCAAATTTGCATTTACAAATTATATAGGATTTCACCAATTTGCTTGAGTTTGGTGATTAAACGACTATTGCGGTTCAGTGACATTCTTTCACATTCAAATGCGTTATACATTATACTTGGAGCAAATACATCACTATTAAATATCAGTTAATAATGCAGAAATTGATTATTGGAAATGGGAAAATAGGATAACTGATAATTGTCAAAATGAACCTGGAGATTTCGGGGCATTGCTTCCAAGCAAGCTATGCATTGTGAAACCAATCCCACTGGGCGCAAATATATACATACATACATACATACATATATATACAAAACGGTTGAACGGGTTGCAAATACTATATATATACATATATATATATATATATATATATATATATATATATTTATATATATATATATACATATATGATATTGAAGGGAGTTAGCCGTTAACACTGTTGAATAAATATAATATATATCATCAAAGGTACATATACTGTGTTTAAATATATATATATATATATATATATTGTAATAATTATTATTATAACTATTATTATTATTATTATTATTATTCATTAAAATTGATGTATGCGTACGAAAACAATGATGGTAACCACACTAGTTCACATTTTGATTGTGATATTAGCTAACAAATTTCCATGTGTAAATGCTGTTGCGAATCAAAGTTGAAAAAGCATGTTAAACCTGTCACTAACAAAAGCAATTTTACAATTTTTCATATCACATATCATAACATCCTGATATTAATATTATAAATTTCATTGAATCTGAATCGTAAGTAATACAATATCAACTGCAAAATGATACGAATTTAAGAAATAATTTTCATTCCAATATCTCATCCTCCACACTTGTCTTTGTCGTCTTCATGTAGCATCCGTCCTCTATATTAAGGAGAGTTCGTCGTTCCAGCACTAACTTCAATCAAATTCTTTTCTATTTCAGATATGTTTTTTTTTGAAAGCTGAAAGGTCTCATAATAGATTTACTCAATAATGTAGTAAAGTAAATGGCTTTCCTAAGAACGTAGTCTAAATGTTTGATGGAGAGTAATGACATATAAAATCACTCTCTGCCTTGTAACGTTAAGTGGACTTATAATCAATGATTTAAATGCTCAAAATATTATTTGAGATCATCATTAAACTACAATAGTTGATGAAGGTATATTATACCTTTGCTGTGGGCATAGCTGGAGGAGGGCAGTATCTATTTGCAAGTGAATATATTAATATGTTTGACTTAACATTACTAAATTAGCTGTACAAACACAACTTTCCAAAAATCAAATGGTACATTTCAATAATTGATTAATACTTTGTTGAGCGTGTTGTCCACTATTTAAAAAAAAAAAGAAGAAAAAAAACCCCGATAAGCTACATTATCTGGATGACGCAGTCTGTACAACTTTAGTCCATTTTTATGAATGAAATGGCAAAGCCTGGTGAAAGGAAATATCAGTGGTGCCTCCAGGATTTACTGACTGGGGTGGTTAAGCGACATATAGTCATTTGGCCGCCTATGGATTTCTGTGTCTTCCCAGATCAAAGCCGCGTACAAATTTGAGAGGCGTATTTAATCGATTGAAACAGATTAATAATGCGTTTTTATATAGAAACCGAGGCTTAGCATTTAAGGGAATTAATAGCAGCCGTTTTCAAACAGATAATAGTATTACCTAATGGAAAAACTAACAGTTTACTTTATTTCATTTTATACCCCGGTATATACTTGTCAACAGAAGACGCATAATAAAAAAACAAAAACAGTTTCAAAGAGGTAAAAGATTACCACACTAATCCTACGGGATTGCCGAATGCGTAATGCTATGCTAAGCAAAAATTAAATTGTGCGTTGGTCTTTTCCACAATTCTTTCTTATTACTATACAATTACAGCTTATCAACAGACATTGTCGTCGAATCTCTCATATAATATGACTAGCTTATCAACTGACATTATCTCCGATTCTTGCTGATATAACCACAGCTTATGAACCTTTATATAACAAAAATTATTTGAGAAACAATACAGTGTTTAATTCACTATTTATTATATAGACGATCTTTAATTTGAGACAATTGCTTCGGTTGGGTACCGGTACGCCAAAACCATGGTCTTTTATGTCTTAATAGAGGTAGTCTTTAATTGGAGGGAACAGATAATGATAAATGTAGAGCCTATTTACCCGGGGCCGCAGAAAAGTGGTATTTAATTGCAGGTGGTCTTTAATTGGAAGGGCCTTCAGGTAGTGGACCCTCATAGTATTTGTTTTATGTATTTCTTGTATTGACTTATACTGCTGTGTTGAGTATACGGAACGCAAAATATAAGTACAATTATCGCCTTCACTAGGACTGCAGATCTTTCGATTAAAAAGTCCACAGATTTACCAGGTTGCCACATATTCCTCAAGAAAAGATTTTTTTTTGTTAACAATATTTATAGAGAGTGACTCTTCCAGCGTATCCTAAAAGGTCGACTGAGCCCTCTGAAATAAATGTAATAATGTGGTGCTTTTATCAGGGAAGTCTATTATGATCGCAGCTTAGATTCCACCACTTGAAACAAAGACCCTGGGAGTTGGGGGGGGGGGCAAGCAGCTTAACCACTAAGCTATTCAACTCTACTCCGGCAAACACTCAAGCAAGACACATTGGTAAAAAACATATGCTGTTCACACATGATATTTCCATGTTGACAAGAGTGAAGTGATGCCGAGATGAAGTGGCAACAAGTATGTACAATAATGTACTCAATTCGTCTCTTTAACAGCAACTATTTGTATTTCAAATTTGTTATCATTTTTTTGTTTTGTCAATCTAAACTACTCAATAGGCTACCCAATCTACCTCAATCACGTTTGAGTTGTGTTTCTATTAATTTACATATTTACCTCTCTAATATTAAAAACTCAAATACTATTAATAACAAATTGTGAATTACCAATTAATAACCTGTGTACTTAGAATTTTTTAAATAAATTATGTTTGTTACCATCACTTCAGCCTAGCACTATAACTATTGTGTTAGGTCTTATGTTTACATCAACCATATTAACCACGGAAATCAAACTAGTAACAATAATACACAGTCAGTCAAAATGACACTTGTAATTTGTAGCGTTAATGAAAGATGCCTACTCCGTGCAGGAAAATATCGTAACGTTCGTGACACATATTCGTGGCATTTTGCTTGGATGAAAATCGGGATCGTGATGATATTCCCACAGTGGCTGACACATGAAGGACAGTAGCTAATTAGATACACCATGATGATGATACTTTAGGAAGTAGCGTAATCGCAGGCGTTGAATTTGCAATATGGTTGATATACTGACATCTAATGAAACTAAGAATAGGCATAGATTGGTGATATAGCTTACTTGTGTTAATGTAATGTTTAAATTGATATAAGGCCTAAACAAAGACTCGAGGCTCTAAAATGAGTGAAAAACAATGAAAATGTCGAAAACTCGGCACAGAACCACTTTTGCGTTCTTCTGAACTTTGAGGGCAGGCAGGACGCCAATACATTTACCAGACCACCATACCTATCTCACCAGTACCAACAGCACATTATATATAGAAAAGCAAAGAGAGAACAATAGAAATAAGTAAAAAAAAAATCATGTATTTTCAGTCAGTTTTAAAATGTATTCAACGATAATGAAATGTGGACCTCAATGGGCAGATAATTCAACAGTCAAAGCATAGCAAAAAGAAGTAAACCCAGCTCTGTAGCTGCAAATTTTAGCCTACGAAATTGGTATTTCAGACGTTTGAATCAAGACAGACACCTGTAAGCAAGTCATCTGTACGCTAAATTAGAGTTGTCAGCTAACATAGGACAAAGTTGTCAATAGGTGAATTTATCGATAAAGGCCTAATATATTGCACTTTATTTCAGAATTGAAACAATGACAGGTAGACCTAGATAAGACGATAACGATGCGTAGGCCTAATAGAATGAAGATGAATATTAAGCAAAATAGTAATAAGTATTTTAAAAGGAGTAAACAAGGAACCAAAAAAAAAAATATCACATGTAGTAACTTATATTCATATTATCATAACATACTTTGCCCAAACTTCAAGATTTCAACAATTTCCTTTACCACAGCATTTACAATCCCCACATATAGGATGGAACGATGCCTAAACCAAGTCTCTTATTAAGGCCTAGGTAGTCGTAAGAAAAAATCCTGATGTGATAGGAATTGAACCTAAGCCCTTTCGATTAGAAAGCAAGCATCTTCACCACTTAGCTTTTAACTCCATTGTTTGGATAGTGATTCAATATATGCACCTCAGTAATGGAAATAAAAATAGACTGTAGCTTAATCATCTAATCCAGAAACGATTTAATTTCACATGAATAAGAAGAGAATATGCACAGCTAACAATTTTACATTTTATGAACTTTGTAATAACGTTACAATTTGGTGTAGAAAATGTTTCATATTAAATAGGTTTTACAAATTTTGCAAAACCATAGATACGTATTTAGAACGTAATTTCACAACTAAATTACGATTAATCTTTGCTGCAATGAATATGAAAAAAATGACACTCTTCAGACAAACTTAATATAAAACACTGTATTAGATAAACTCAAAATTATGCTTTTATATTATAGCCTAATGATATATAAACAATCGTCTGTTTACATCACAATTATTAAACAATTACCTATTTCAAAATATATTACATAAAAGTACTGGACTATTCTCATTTTAGATACTCTGTTGAGACCTCTTTTATTAGTTTTGTGGAAAAGCAGGGTTAAGAGCCACTTTAAGTTACAAGGTTAGGAGTTAGAAATGCAACGTGGAAAAACTGTCAGCATTGCCTTTTTTTTTTCTTTATCTGAGACTAACAATGTTGATTTTTGTGAGTTGGATAAGAACCGGGGGTTTCCGCACAAACTCTTAAAGGGGAATCAAGCTGGATGAAAATTTCGATAAAACAGACTAAGGCTGGCGACGGCCCTTCGATGAGGAAGGGGAAGAAAAGAACATCCCACATTGTCATCAATAAAATTAAGAAGTCGTTTCTGATCTAATATATCAAGTGAAGCCAAATGACAGGAAAAAGCTCCAGGCCATATGTGACAGCAATTCTCCATTAGGAGAGGTATTGTGGCGTTGTACAGTTACAGTATAGCAGAATTTGATATTATCGTATTTAACTAGAAGTCAACTTCATATTGCTAAACTCACCTCTGATCATGCTACTTATTCGACTTATCAAATCATCTTCATTAAAATCTACATAATCTCCTTAAAAAGGAGATTAAAAAAATATATAAAATCATCCGACTACCATCTTCAAGCACATCCTTTAGTCCGTGCATTACTAATAAACCATGCCCTCAGGAATTAAATCACAAAGATATAAGCCTATTAAAATTCCATTCTCTAGTACCGTACCTAAATTACCCTATATAAGAGCGTTATTTTTTCATAAACTATGGTAATTTACGTAAAAACGGATTTGAAAATCAAACTGTAACTTCTTGTAACGTCATTTAATATAAAAACTGTTAGCTGGGTTCCAAATCTCTTTATATTCTCTACTGTTCTGACTTTATAATATAATTGTCACTTTATTCATCATAAAGTGGACTCCTTGACTGTCTTAATACGGAGCGAATTTGTAACATTAAATAATTATTATTCTGCTTGTTGACAACTCAGGAACTAAAGAACAATATTTAGCAGACAACCATAAAGGGAGAAAGCAAACTGTTTAAAGTTAATACATTACATTAATTTTCAAGACAACATTTTTTCCAAATGCTTTCTCACTAATTATTGAAAGGTTCTTTGAACCAGACTAAATACAGAAATAACATGGCTCTAGAAGTAGTACACCACTCACAAGCAAGAAAGGTTAAGTAAATGATTCATGAAATAGGTTACGCAAGGTGAGGTAATCTGGGATGTTACATTATTAGGTCCTAGTGGTTTAACCATACTTAAATACATTTGAAATATGTCTATCTGTGGTCAAAAATTTTAGTATTTACATTAATGCATTTATTTATCTATTTCAAAAATTATTTTTTGAAGGTGGTCCCATCCAGCCGGAGTTGAGCGTTACGGATCCTCAATACATAAAACAACTAAACGTTAAACTGAAAGTTTAAAGAATTAGCGAAAGAAAAAAACGAAAAGTGAAAATGGAATACAGATGTAAAATAACAATTATAAATGAATAAACATAACCAACGAACATCAGAAGACCTTTCTCCAGTGTAGAGATTTTTCTGGTGATGAAATAGACGTTATTTTCTTCTCCTTGGTGTATTAACCGTAACAAAGTGTATACAATTTACTTAACTCAAATTGCCTGTTCTAAAGGTTAGCGTTTAACTTTGCACTCACTCATTACAAAGTATTCTTTGTAAACGAATGTATCTGCAATACCGTGTAAATAAACACTACCAAACGTTAAACAAAATTCTATAAATTATCATACTAATTCTATCACTTATTCACTTTTTATTTATTTGTTATTTGATACTTATTTATCTTGTTATTTGGTATTTATATAGCGCTTTCCCTTAACAAAGGTTAGAAAGCGCTTTTGTATTACCTGATCACTGGTTCCACATGTTTAAGTGACGCTGATATATTAGCGCAGCAGCAGACAACCCAACCAGGTATCCCATTTATACTCCTAGGTGGAGATTAGCAACGGACATAAAGTGTTTTGCTCAAGTACACAAGCGAAATACACAGCAAAACAAGGGATTGAAACAACGACCTCGAGGTTGGGAAACCAAACCTTTCCCGCAACGAATATTATTAGGGCCTAATTATTTTTACTACATCATCATCACTATTATTGCCATCGTTATTATTATCGTCGTTATGATCAACGTCATTATCAGCCTCACGTCATCGTCATCACCGCCATCATTATCACCATGATTAATTTGTATTCGTTTATAACACTGAGTTTTTGTCTTTCCAAGGTGAGCAATCACTTACTAAGTGGTTTTTGAAGGTCATATTTTAATTTCCCTTGATGTGGTTTGAATCCTTGATTAATATAGGTAAACGTCATATAATTTTTTCGTCTTCTTAAATGTCCTGCTTGTTTCCAGTGTTTCTCCAGGCAATACTTTGTCTATAACAAATTGAGTAACAGCTGCACTTTTAAACTAATGACTTATTTCATTTCCACACCGGGTATCCCTACTAATATGGTATTCCTACTAATATACCATCTTCATATTGTAAGTATCTTAATGCCGCACGAAGAAGCCGCAGAAGGAAAAGTCAATTGAAATAAATTATGTCAATAGTTTTGCTTCTGTTATTTTATGCTAATATTCTTTGCTGTTGAAATGTAGACATGACTGAACATAACATAACATCAGAGAACTGACAAAGATTGTAGCTGAAATGGGTTGAGTTTTGTTTCTGTTATTTTATGCTAATATTCATTGCTGTTGAAATGGAACTTGTTATTAAGAACCATACAATCGTTGCAATAATAGTAAAGATTAAACAGTACAAGTAAAATATGTAGACATGACTGAACATAATATAATATCAGAGAGCTGACAAAGGGTGTAGCTGGGATGGGTTGATTGTGTGTTATTACAGTCAAGAATTTTGTTAATTTAGTGGGTTTGAGTCTTCAGTAATATATTACCGTTTTTCCAAAAGGTTCAGGACGCTTAACACATTATAAAGTCACATAGATTAAAAGACAATGTATAAAAAACATTCAAATAGAAAAATATAAAACCAGGCGAAATAGATTTTACCATTTGCATTCCAAATCTGAGTTCCCCTTTTCTGTGAGCAAAATTAAGTTTTTTGCAAAACTGGATCTGGTATAGAATAGAATACATTGTCAAGAAAAGGTAATCATTTTGGAGAGTAGGGACTAGTTAAAGATGGGTACCGGTAATGTTTCTTTTTTTCTCTTTTCACAAAAATAACCAACGAAGAGAAGTATGTATTTGAATTAATTTTTCTCTGACCATCCATAAGAATAACACTTGCTGCTATATTCTACAACGTTTGTAATTTAACCAATAAACCCTTTCCACAAATTCAAGATAATTTTATTGTTTGAAAAACTCAGAAATTAAATACCACTGGCAGTGTTACAAGTGTTATTAACATTTATAATAATAAATAAAACTATGAGCACCAAACAATAACTATTTACAAGATACAAATTATATTCAAAGAACAGAAAATTAAACATCATTAAACAATATTACACATTAAACATATTTAAATTAGGCCAAATATTGCACTTAACAACAATTATCTATTAACATTATTGTTATAAAGTTAAATGGAGTTGGGAACGAAAGAGTTTCTATTACGGCAACGTGGTACATTTTGACGGATAGCAGAGCTACTAAGAGTAAATTAATTATGTAGTGAATGAGATGTGTCATTCATTATTTTCTTAAGTTTAGCTAATGCATATTTGTCATAAATATCATCTAAATGTACAATGTCTTCTTTAATTATTTTCTTTTCAGTCTTTCTGATTGAGTCTAATTTATTAATATTTTGTTTTGTTAGGCTTTTATATGAACAGATATGGCAGTAAATTAAAGATGAGAATGCTGTTATCTATATTAAGCTTCTTAATTTTTTTTTTTAGAAAATACAATCTGAACTGAATCCAAACTGAATCACAATAATCAAATAATGGTAAAGTGAGAGATTTTTAATGTAAATTCAGAGAGTATTTTTTTTTTATCAATATAACGGCGTACATTACCCCGATGAGAAATTCTACTGCTCAGCTTGCAAAACAGTTTGTCCACATTTGGATTCCAGAGAGTGTTGGATCAAACCAGATTACCAAGCCAAAATGTATTTTACTGTCAACGCTTGAATGGCAGAGTCACTTATCTTAATAGCAGGACCATTTGCACTATGTAAATTCTAAGGAAAAGTTCCAATTTGAATTTCGTTTTGAATAGTAATTTGGATTTCAATATTAGATTTAAATGGATAGAAAATAGCTCTGTCGTCAGCATAAATGAAGATAGAACACTATATGGAATATTAGGAGATCAATAAATTGGTTTCCCAGCCCCCTCCCCCCGCCCCTACACACACAGAATGGAAGCTGAGGAAGATTTGTTGTCATTAATATATACAATGGGATATGAGGTGAACCATTTAATTTCAATGTTACCGAATCCCACTAGCCTCACCTTTTTAAAATGTCAGATGGTGAACGGTGTCAAATGTCTTCTTTGAAGATCCAAGTAAATTGTACCAGTGAACATATCCCTTTATCATTATCATTTATAAATTAATCAGTGACTTCATCAAGAAGAACCGTAGTAATACTGTATAATGGATCGATGTGGTGTAAGACGATTAAAGTATTTTTAAAAGAATAAGAACAAAGATTATCATGCATTATCTTATTAATAACTTAAGTTAACTTAGGTAAAATATATATAAGATTTAAAATAAAATATGAATGAAGCTATGGGATAGTTGTATGTAAATTAACCTTAGACGTAGACTTTCCTAAATTTATAAATTAATTCTCTTTCAATATTTTAGATTTAATATGCATATATTTCTAGTATAGTTAAAAAAAGATTTTATAAACTTGAACCGTATTTCTTGAGTGTTTATAAACCAAAAAATAAAGAAAATATATAAAACACACAGCTGCAAGAACCGATGCTACAATTACATCAGCGAAAGAAGGCGAGTCGTTTGGCCGAGAGGTTAAGACATGGAAACCATGACATTCTTTTTTAATATTTTAGATTTAAAAGCCATATATTTCTAATATAGTTTTGGAAAGATTTTATAAACTTGAACCGTAATTCTTAAGTGTTTATAAACCAAAAAATAAAAAAATAAAAAATATATAAAACACACAGCTGCAAGAACCGATGCTACAATTACATCAGCGAAATAAGGAGAGTCGATTGGCCGAGCGGTTGAGACAGGGAAACCATGACATACAGCCATAATATCTGCGCTGTTTCGAACGGCACGCTCGCCTATGGATCCGGTGGTGGAATAAGTCTTCTCGGATAAGGACTATAAACCGAAGGCCCAGTGTACACAATTGGCTCGGGTACACTTTAAAGAACCCAGTACATTCTTTAAGAAGAGTAAGGGTTTACCCGGGTGTACTGGTCCATTTTTAGGAGCCTGTCAGGCCACAGAAAAAAGCGTTTACGCCGTGGCCCATATCAGATATCTACTTTCGAATCCTACGACACTATGCAAGCAGGATCATACACTAGCTACGTAGTAACTCGAGAAGATTAGCGAAATTCTACTAGGTTTTAGTGAAATATATTAATTAAATGTTATAGTTTTGTGGGGAGATGATTCTTGAACAAAATGTAGTATTTCGATAAGAACTGATGCCAATATCATGTCAGAATGTGACGGCTTTGTCACTTTAATGAAGACCAAAGTGGCATTGATAGCCGTAAATAAAATACAATATAATGTAAAAAACCAACAATATGATGTTAGAGATATATGGGCGTTTTGTCATTGAATAGAATTAAATAGTTAAGAAACTTATTAACAATGAAAACATTAATTGTTACTTGTTTTTTTTTTTTGAACTAGAACTTCTTACCTTGGCAACAAACTTGTTATATAATTTGTTTCAGTCAGAGCTCGACACAGTTTCTAGCACAATCATTGTACTCTGCCAGGCCCATCAGATGGCATGATAAAAATGATGAGATGAAACAATTAGATGTTGACTTGCTCATGTTTGTGTGGACCAGACCCATACGTGTGTTTATATCCAGTAGCCGTAAAAACAAAACAATTTTTGTTCAGATCCAACACCGCTATGACACTTGAGACCAATCTCTGGCGTTTGTAATGACACATCATTCATAAAAAAGGTGGTTACATAGACAAGAACAAGCCACACTGCGTCTGCAACGTAATGGCTGCGAGGAAATTTTTTTTTTTTGTATATTCTCAATGTTTATAAAATTTTTTAATCAATTATTGAATAGTTTTTTATATTGTAAGGTTTTGTAAATTTTATTGTACTCTGTTTTATTTTATATGGTTTGTCTGCACCACTTGTAGTGTCATGGAGCACTGTTGCAGACACAGCCCCTGGCCCGTATGTGGCAATATAATAAATACAATTAAATTCAATTAGAATTTCATAGATTTAAGGATCTAGGCCAATATAGCACAGTTATTAGATAATTTAGAGCAAAAATTGACGCCAGAGATCGAAATCATGTGTTGTCACTGAATTTAAACCTTAAATTGTGAAGTTGCAAGGATCTACAGTAAGGTAAAGGTTGGCCCGTATCCATTATTGAACGTAGGGGCATGAGCTGTTAACCCATCGTACTAAGCCTCAGTAGTGTGGTAGAGTGGCCAGTTCATTTCCACGCCGCCTTTTTCCTCCCCAGTAGTGAACCACAGGGTACCCATTTATACTCCTGGGTGGTAGGAGACAAAGGTAGATAAGGTGCCTTGTCCAGGAACACAAGCGAAATTCACTGCGAGGATAAGAGACTGAAACGTAACCGCTGCGCCAACCGTAGACGTTAAAAAAGTTATTAAATAAATACAAGTATAAACCAATAACTTCAATGAGGATATGTTCTTGTAGCCTATTTGATAAAACTTACTTATACTTCTGCCACAGCCGAGATGGTGCTAACGGTCTGCCAGAAAGTTCTGTTGCTCATTGCTCCACTGAGGTCTTCGAGGCAGAGGCGGTGCCTCTGGCAATGGTGTTGGGGGAAAGCGGTGAGAGTTTGGAGGTTTCCAAAGAAGGTCAGACATTATTTGGTCTTTGGCTCTCAAGCAATGACCAGCAAAATGAGCTCTTCTGATTGCAAGTGCTTATCATTATAAATCTACTGTTTGGTCAGGTGTTATATAACACAGCTATGGTAGGAAGAATACAATGTCAATGACGATAGGTAAGTTGAATTTAGTGAAGATGACTATAGATGGCTAGATCTTAAACGATTTAAGAAGCGCCTCTCGAACAAACCATGCTCGGCTCCCGAATAAGCGCTGTGTTTAAAGGTAACTATATTTTGAAATAAACGTCTTAGCACTTTATCACAGCTACAACGTGTTTTTATATTTGTCATTGAGAAACTATTTAACAACAGAATTTTAACAAAGTTATGAATACTACCTTTTCAAAATGATTCTGCCAAATAAGCACCTCACTTAAGCCCTCAAAATGTGAGTTCCTTTTCATTTTACTTGAAATATCGTAAAACTAGAGAACGCTCCAAGAGTGCATACCTTCGCCCACATCATAATTCTCCCCTGTATAAATTTCCCACGCATCTTTTTCCCTTGACAAAATATGTTTTTGATATAATTTGGTCTGGGACGTTCAACTTTGAGGGACCCCCGCATCCACACCTTACTCAGGAACGTGACTAAAATTGTGTTTTTTCCCCTTGGACAGTAACGAACCCTTAGTTCAGATTCATTGATCAGTTTTAGAGAAATCTGGGTCGGGGTGGTTCTGGGACGTTCCATTTAAATGGTTCCAACACCTACTACCCTACTCCAGATTCGGATCTATTGATTTGCTTATAATGGATTTTAGTCAGCTGGCCCGGGACGTACGGCGCGGTGTGCACAATATACGGACCAAATTCATACACGTGTATGAACTGTCACCAAAAAGAAATAATATCTTCCAGGTAACTTGATTAACTCTTCAATAAAGTTCTATTCAGTGTAGTTGATCAGTTTTTGTGATATCTGCTTTGGGACGTTTCCATTTTAAATGTTCTCCAGCATTAGCGCCGATCATTAGAAACAACATTTATGTATTTTTTACATATTAGTAGACTCTAAAATCGATTAAATAGGCCTTTTTGAAACCCCATAATTCGCTAGATTTTCGGAATATTTTGAGCTACGTCCGACCACTTCCACTGCACTGGTCCCCTCCCTACCCGTCGGAGCTCTTGGAGCCCACGTCGGGTAAATCCTGGCGCTACCCCTGTGTGATAAGTAAGTTATCTTACGTTGATATTCTTCGGAGTGACCTAATATAGCATTGACTCTTAGAGTCAGGTGAATAAAATGCAACTTACTCAAACGAATGCAAAGTTGTGCATATTACCAATCACGTACATCCTTAAACATTATTACTTTTAATATAATTATTTCAGGTGACTTGGGTTGGAGTAGGCATGTCAGTTATGCTGTTTCGCGTGCTTTTAAGATGCTTGGGCTTGTCAAAAGAATAGTTGGAAGGGCACAAGGTAACAATGCCTAAATAAAGTTGTATCTGCTGGTCCGGTACCGCCCCTTACTAACCTACCTAAAGAACTAATGCATATAAGTACTCACCATAATGTTCAATTTAACAGACTTTTCAATTCTCTTCCCAATAATATTAGTTGTATTAATTTTGTATTTACGACAAAATTTAGATGTATAGCTGCTCGTTGTAAATGTATGTGTTATACCTGAATAAATTAAAATATTGAAATAAAAAAGACCTACCTTGAAATTTTGATTAGTTTATTAATCAAAGAATATCTAGATCAAAATGCTGTAATACCTAACTAAGCATACTTTATTCCAACAGAACATTTTCTACTGTCTTTAGATGACAGTTGGATTTATTCGTTTAATTGTTTCATTCTTACAATGATTGGTCTTTTTGACAATCTAAGGATGGCAGATTTTTTTGTATTTATATCTACCTTCAACCAAAAATAAAATTTGAATTAAATTGAATTTGATTTTGATTATATTAATGATTACGAATATAAATACAATATTTAAAGATGTATTGTCCCTTGCTAATGTCAAAATATCATAAAAAATAATTATGAAATAAACTTGCTCATAGGGGCCTATTGCAATAGCATGCAAGTTATTAACTTGTGCATAAAAATTATTGAATTTAAAAAATGTGTACCCTGATTTTTAAACTAAAAAAGTATAATAAAAATAATAAACAATTCCAGTGACTGGAAATGTTTCTATCATTCTTCGCTGTAAACTGATGGGTAGACATTGTCTAAATACGCTAATTTCTATGTTCATTTTAATAACTTTTATGTTACCTTAAAATCGGCAAGTCAATTAAAAAAAATATATATGTTTATGATTTTTTTTGGTATTTAGCAAGAGACAATATATCTAACATTATAAAAGGTAAAGACATGCAATTAAATGATGATGAACACTGTTGATTTATGGAAATATATAATACTCCTCTTTCAATCGCGTGATAACCTCAAGTAGCTTATCTTAAATCATATACAAGTATGCAGTATTTGTTCTTCATTTATGTTTATCTTTTTGTTAATAGGTTGTAGTCTATTGAAACTTTTATTGATTAGGGAAACATGATTGACAACGGCGCCAACAACCGCCTCCTAACGTAGATATACCAAAAGGACAATATTTTCTAATTACCCATTCAGATTTACCGTCGTCAGTAAAAGATATCTAACAACATTAAACTACGGAGAAAATCGTGTCAATGAGAATATAAAAAACGCACATGTAGAGACGCTGCGCGGTAAAACGAGTATCATGCAACTCTTATTCGGCTAAAACGTCCTATAATTAATGTTGGTAATTTTTGCGGTTGGATATTAATGGCGTTGATGTGTTTTACTAATCGCGTAAAAAGCCTCGAAGAGAGTGGTAATATGTCACTTTTAAATGCCGAATGGGTTTAAGTTTCTCTCAGAGTAGTGCATACACAAGCCAATTAACGTGTTAAGTGTTAGTACATCGCATTGCGTGAAACCCATTTTGTCTACTGGGTGGAATTGACGAGTCGGCGTATTCGAGATTTTTTAACCGGGCCTGGGTATTACAACATCTCACGTAGGATTCTCCCATCTAACATGTAATAACCCTATTGCTTTAGGCCAGCTAAATGCTAAATACTGTATATAGACATGACTAAAGTATATGCATAAGCCATGGGATAGTTGCTGTTATTGTAGAAAGAAATTTGTCTAATGGAATATTAAAGGACATTATCAAACATACGGAGAGTACACTGATGTATAATTTAGTATCTTTTATCGGACGAATAGATATATGTAAGCCTATTGTAAAAACAGTTTATAGCAATAAGAAATGAATTGTAAATTGAATTGTTAAAACGTAAAATCCTCAATTGCCAAAATATACATACGCATAAAGGCAAATAATACAGATAAACAGTACATAAATTTAAATACTACTACATTAAATAATTAAAATAAACGTGAATAAAAACGGATAAAACGTGAGCAAGTAGCTTTCTGTAAACAATTGATATGTCTGTACACAAATTCCAATTTTACAATTTCAGATTTCTCAAAATGTTTCGTTATTACTGCTGGTTACCGGATTCAAAATTTCACTCATAGGCCCCAATTACACACATCCTTGCTTTATTAAACAATGGAATGATCTGATACACTAACATTGCGTGTAAGCCGTATGTAGGAATTTGATTTGATTTGATGGCCGGGTGAGCTTAGGCCCTGATCGATTCTCTTTGTGGATGCATACTCTGTACAGTATTGTTAATTTTGTTGTATGGAAACCTTTTCTAAAATAGAATATTAAATGAATGAATATGAATAAATGAATGAACACACAGAAGGTGAGAAATTTAATTATGTAAAGTTAAAGGTAGAAGAATAACCCATAACTTGCTGCGTCATTGTGTTGAATTACATATGGGTGGGGTACGTGACTACCTAGCAGCCGTAAAAAGGCGCTTATAGTAGCTACATGTTCACATCATTCCACAACGACAGGGGCTGAAATGAACCATAACAACAGGGTAACCCCCTACCCTTCCGAAAGCTACAATGGGCTCTTTAAAATGCACACGAGACAGATGTTCAAACTGGACCTCCAATTTTAAGTCTTTATCAGCGAAGACTTGTTTCTACCAACCGAACACTATTATATTATAATAATGCAATCGATAATATTATATTAGCCTATATTACTTATTTCGACGAATACACAATTTCACATTCATATCAGTACCATTTTATACTGTTGTGAAGAGAATAATTGAGAACACCAATTCTTTTGTTACAGACCAAAAACATTAAGACAGTTGTCAAAGAGGATTATTGACGCGCCGCATCAAATGAATTACTGTTTACCTTATACCTGTTTACCAATTACCAAAACATATGGTCAACGTGCTTTTTCTGTTCAAGCTCCTTCTCTGTGGAATTCCCTTTTCCGTTCGTAATTCGCCTAATTTATATTCTTTTAAGAAGAACTTAAAGTTTCACCTTTTTGAGAAATGTTACTGAGTTTGTTTTCTCCTGCGCCTTTGATAAATTTTTGAATTGGCGCTATATAAATGTTTATTATTATTATTATTATTATTATTATTATTAATTCATGTCCACCATTGGGACCAGAACATTTTGGGTGGTTAAACGGTCCGAAATCCAATTAGAAACCTCCAAATATACATAATAATAATATATATGTACCTCATAATAATAAATATATAATACCTCCAAGACTGGTCTCAAAATGGCAACATTATGAAGTAATTAAAACATAAATTGTCTAAAACATTTTATAGGGAATAGAGAATTTACAAAAAAAAAAATAAAATCCAAAGATTTGCCAAGAAAAAATGAACTATGTTATATTTTGTCGTTTGGCTGTCTAAACAATTTGATAACTGATCCCCCTCCAATTAAAGACAAGTTTTGGAACCGGAGTTTTTATTGGATTTAGCAGCTTTTGTATTTAGTTAATAGAATAATGGATAGAAGACACTTGTGAATTTTGGACCACAGAAAATTGGTCTTTAATTAATTGGAGTTGGTTTTTAATTGGACGAGTCTTTAATTTGTGGAAGACCTGTATTTTTATGTGACTGCTGCCTGAAAAAAAAAATCATATTTTATTAATTAAGGTTATATTAGGGAAAGTCAGTTGAGTATACTTTCCTGTGTTTTAATGTAATAATAAAATAGGATAGGATAGGAGTATTTTTGTGTGAATCACACCTAGGATAACCAACTAATTTCAGAAGACTTGCTTCCAGTGGGTTCCTTCTGGTGGTGAATTGGGCAGTACGACGGAAGACAATCATGAGATCCGTGACTAATTTTAGGATACCTTTTTTTCTCGATGGATTTGGCAGTATGGACCAATTTAAATAAAATATAGCTCTTATATACCTCCCAGATATGAGGGGGGGGGGGAGTCCCGTTTGAGGGCGTTTTTCAAAATGGCCGCCTGTTGATTTGGACGCTTGTATCTCGATAACCACTGGTCAGAGAGACTTGATTTTGGTCTCAAACTGTTCACAATATGCATATTCCTATCTGTTGTAATACAACTTTTTCTCCAAAAATGGCGGGAAATGTGATTTTTGAAAGTTTGATCTTTGACCTAGTATTATCATATCTCGGTAACTACTGGTCACAGAGACTCACAATTGGTTGCAAATTGTTCAGGAGATCCATGTTATATTCGTCTTAATAAAAAAATATTCAAATAGTGACCGGAAATGGTACATTCCAACCTTTAACCTATTGTTGGGTCATTCCATGTCAAATCAACCAGATTAAAAAAAAAAAATCCAGTATAACCGTCTATGTGAAAAACCAACAAAAAAAAAATAGCCTTATAGGATATGTAGTTTCCGAGATATTGACTCCTCAAAAAAGTGGCGTGGTTCTTTAAGATGTGCAAACGCAATTTACTTCAACTTTAAGAAGCTTATAACTCGGGATTGGTAATAGCTATCAAGGCCAAACTTGGTATTCCAGCTTACCTTTTACCGTATATCACATTAATATGACCTTAGATTAACTGCCATCCCTTCCCTTTTGAAGTTACCTGCACTCAAAGTAGCCGATTGTTTAACGATGCAAATTTTTTTTATGATATTCGAGGTCACCCTGCGTCCAAATGATAAGGTATATACCCCTCATATTATACACATCTAGATGTGTATAAGAGACAGATGTTACTGAGTTTGTTTTCTCCTGCGCCTTTGATAAATTTTCGAATTGGCGCTATATAAATGTTTATTATCATTATTACTTAAGTATTGATTATGTGATAATTATATTTTTATGTTATGTAAGTGCATATATAGGCCTATATAAGTATATATGTAAGTATGTGTATATATGTATATATATATGTATATATATACGTATATATAAGTATGTATATGTATATATATAAGTATGTATATGTATATATAATATATAAGTATGTATATATGTTATAATGCATATATGTATGTATATATATACATACATATACAGTATATATATAGGCCTATATTAGTATATATGTAAGTATATGTATATATATAAGTATGTATTTATATATGTATATATATATATATATATATAAGTATGTATATACGTATATATATTATGTATATATGTATATATATATGTATGTATATATGTGTGTGTATATATAAGTATATATATGTGTATATATATATATAAGTATATATATATGTGTATATATATATATAAGTATGTATATATGTTATAATGCAATGTATATATATATAAGTATGTATATATATGTT
The DNA here is from genome assembly GCF_011630105.1 of Anneissia japonica. Lineage (NCBI taxonomy): Eukaryota > Metazoa > Echinodermata > Crinoidea > Comatulida > Comatulidae > Anneissia > Anneissia japonica. Next base: position 24,970 of record NW_022729735.1, on the reverse strand, counting down.
ATTAGGACTACAATTTATTTGAAAATATCTTGGGTCCGATCGTCCACACCAGTTGGGTCCAATCGTCTATCACCCGAAGTTTTCATTACGATTATCAAGACCGTACACGATCTATGCCCTGGGCTAGGCTTAGCTTGCTGTCGTCACTCTGCTACGTATACTACACTACAACCGCATAACAAAGAAAGCGACCCACGTGGTGCATTCTTAAATATTACACACATTATTTAATTGTATTAGACCTGTCTCTTATACACATCTAGATGGCCTACCCTTGCATCGCAGTAATACTGAACTAGGCCTAGCTTAGGCCTCATGTTTTTGTGGAAAGCTAGATAGTCGTTATGTACCCGACAGTCGGCTGCCTTTATATATTCACCTGTTTTCAGTTTGCATTCAAAAGGTACATTGCTGCACAGCCAACTGTCAGGGATATAGTACCTTCATATGACTACTCATACGTATACAACAGAAAAAACGTCGCATGGACTTAGTGAAAAATGCAGATCTAAATGAAAAAACGATGTATTTCAGCAAGTATTAAAACATTTTAGTTTTCTATTTTAGGCCTTCTTCAAAATACCTATGCCTACAGCAGTTGATTTTTTTTGCCGTAAACCCAAAATAGTTTCATCCATGCCGACTTTCCGGTCGGTTAGCGTGAGCCCTGACTGAACTCTGCAGAAACTTCACATCGATCTTCTTCACATCGCGATGTAAAACAAAATGTCGGAAAACTTTTCTTTGACGCATGCGCATTTGCATAAATGTCTACACACACACACACACACTACACACAATAAAAAACACAGGAAATAGCAAGAGTGATTACAATAGTTCCTATTGCATTACATGCATAGGAACTAAAAATGAATGGCATATATTCGAAGTTGGGACCAGATCTATAAAAGAGAAAAACGCCTATGTTTCTCAACAACGGATCGTCATGTGGACAGTTAAAATCTTTTTTTTAAATATATAAGGGTTAATCAGATATATTAGATCTACCTATAAACCAACTTTCAGCTTTGGTACTCAGCTCTATCATGGTTAGATACTATGTTGAAAACTACACATATGTTAACACAATTTTTAAGTTTTTGAGTTGGCATAGAATGACTCAACTCTTAAGAACTTTTGTGATTTCCTATGATGTTTGAAATATGTGTTTTGAACATAGTATCTAGCCATGAGCTAAGTACCGTACCAAATCTAAAATTTGGTTTATAGGTGGATCTAATGTATCTGATTAACTGGGGTAAATTTAAGAAAAGATTTTAACTGTCCAAATGATGACGATCCCTTGTTGAGAAACATTGGCGTTTTTCACTTTTATAGACCTGGTCCCAAATTTGAATATATGCCATTCAATTTTAATTGATTTGATCAGCCTGCGCTTGCATGTGGCTAGAGACAACTACACATAGATAATATATCTGTAATATAAAGTGTATATACCCACTCATATGGACGCAGGGAGACCTTGAAAATCATAAAAAAAATTTGCATCGTTAAAGAAAGCGGTTAATTTGAGTGCCGATAATTTCAAAAGGAAAGGGATAACTGTTAATCTAAGGCCATATTTGTAAAATATGGCAAAAAATAAGTTATAATAAATACCAAGTTTGACCTTGATAGCTATTACCAATTCCGAGTTATAAGCTTCCAAAATTGAAGTAAATTGCAATTGCATATCTCGAAGAACCACGCCACTTTTTTGAGGAGTCAATATCTCGGAAACTACATATCCTTAAAGGCAATTTTTTTTGTTGGTTTTTCATTCAGTGGATCATTTTTATGGAATTTCATCAAAATCTGAGACGGTCATGCAGGAATTTTTTTTTTAATCTGGTTGATTTGACATGTAATGACCCAACAATAGGTCAAAGGTCGGAATGTATAATTTCCGGTCACTATTTGAATATTTTTTTCATTAAGACGAATATAAACATGAATCTCCTGAACAATTTGCAATCAATTGTGAGTCTCTGTGGCCAGTAGTTACCGAGATATGACAATACAAGGTCAAAGGTCAAACTTTCAAAAATCGCATTTCCCGCCATTTTTAGAGAAAAATTTGTATTACAACAAATAGGAACATGCATATTGTGGACAGTTTGAGACTAAAATCAAGCCTCTCTGACCAGTGGTTATCGAGATACATCGGGAGGTATATAGGAGCTATATTTTATCTAAATTGGTCCATCTTGCCAAATCCATCGAGAAAAAAAGGTATCCTAAAATTAGTCACGGATCTCATGAAAATGACGTTCTACTAATCCTCTAGCTTTCCAAAGAGTGTAGGTCTACTGCGTTCTTTAAACGTGCACATACCATATTTCACAGGGGAGCAACGGCTTAAACGTCTCACCCGAAAGACGTCGCGCTATTTTAACTAATATTTTATCCCTGCAGCTGAAATACAAGGAGAGAAGCGATGGGAATTGAACTGGAGACCCAGAGACCCCCACGGCTCAGCAACACACACTGTGGCTACCACCGGTTTAGCAGATTGAGCGTAAAGCTGCTCAATCGCTATTATAATCAAAGGTAGGCAGAATGTGCGAGCTATTGTGATTCTTCCACCGAACATATTATCCTGAATTCTCAGATTTCAAAAGTTAGAAACTATGGAAATCTTGTCTTACCATTGTTAAATTGAGATATGTAATGAACATCCCTGTTAATTTCTGAAAACTCAATAAAAATGTACATGATGTTAAAACATCTGGTTAATTTTAGTTCAAAAAGTGGTCTTGTATGAAAGGTCATTTTCTTACTTGGTACTTTGAATTCTTTTATCCTTGTATAATATTTCCATTTGACCTGATATTAGGTATTGTAACAGCACATGGGCTACTAAAGTTGATGTATTTCTTCACTTTTGTCCATGGATAAGCCATATAAAACAACCCTAATATCTTAAACTACAAAAGCGTGCTCTCATGATTTGTGCAGAGGCAACTCGAATATCTCATACCACACTTTAATTTTATAAACTTAATGTTCTAAATGTAATTGCAATGAAACTTTAACAGTACATTATTTACAATCTATTTCAAAAACAAAGGTCTGCCATAAAAAGTGGTCTTCCATGAAAGGTCATTTTGACAATTAGTAGGCCTACTTTGAGTTCTTTTATCCTTGTATAACTTCCATTTGACATGAAATTAGGTATTATAACAGCTTATGGGCTACTAAAGTTGATGTATTTCTTCACTTTTGTCCGTGGATAAGACAACTCCCAATATTTTAAACTACAAAACACGTGTTTTAAGGATTTGTGCAGGGGCAACTCTAATATTACATACCACACTTTAATTTTATAAGCTTAATGTTCTAGAGAAGTTTGATATGCGCTATATAAGTATACAATAATAATAATAATAATAATAATAATAATAATAATAATAATAATAATAATAATAAATGTAATTGAAATGAAACATTAACAGCACATATTTACCATCTATTTCAAAAACAAAGGTCATATACTTGGTTTTGTATGTGAACTTGCGTGACAAACTTTAATTACCCATAGGCCTATTTCTCGACTTAGGCGTCAATGGGGCTGTAAATTGTAGGGTGCAGAGATGGTACCCTACGGCTCGTTAGTGCCACCAGTACATAGATACCCCTGCAATTTTTATAAGTGCTTATGGCTATGGGTAAACACCCAGGCAATATACAACTAATTATGATTATACAGATATTCTTTTTTATTTGGAAAATAAATCCTTTTCATTTCGGTACCCGACCCACCCTGTGTTTTAATCGTACATATTGTGCATTAACATTTTGATGTTGCTCTACTCCGAGGTCACCAGGCAACCAACCGAATGCACACCATTTCCGGTCCCACACAACTACGACACTCCATAACGCATGCAAGAGCACCCCCTAGTTCCGTTACCTCTGAATTTGCGAAGAAAAAAAAGTAATAATTTGTTTAAATAGTATACCTCTTTCTTTAGACAAAAATTTATATTTTACAATAGTCCGAAATTGGAATTTCTTGAAAACCTCTTTTAAATCTTTACCTCCACACTTTCAAATATGTTATTTAAAAGTCTCTGGCCTTGTGGTAGCTGGATGGCAAGTAAGCCTCCGGGTCCTTTCTCAGTCTTACTCACTTCATTACGATGCGTCTGGACTCATCATTATAATTTC
>NW_022729735.1:15396-17265 GCF_011630105.1 Anneissia japonica | reverse complement strand
ATGAACTTTCCTACCTCATGTAAAGCGACTTTCACATTGCCATGGTCTTGGGAATTATGCGAAGTTGAGTTTTGGAATACAAATCGACGGCTTCTCTTTTCGTCTTGCCTAATAGGTGCTTATAAATTCGCATATAGTCCACTGAATTAAGTTCTGCGCTTAAAAAAATGCTTAAGTACAGAACGCTGGCTGGAAGTGTGACAATATCGAATCTACTGATTTATAATTGTTTTCCTATTACGTGTTCAGTTCCTTAAGCGATCACAGTGTTTAATACCTAGTGCTGTATCAGGTACGAATGAGGGCGCTGCTAATAATAATCATCATGATAATATTAATGGAAGTTATTCTCTAACTCTGTCATGATAATAAAAATGTTATGGTTTAGCTTGTGGGAGCGACTGACGAAGATGACGAGATGTCATCCAAAGCTCCCAGAAACTAATCAATAATTCCTCCTTCCCCGCCCAATGTAAGACCATTGAAATCAATGTGACAAATGAACAATACAATTAAAAAATAAGTAAATAAAGTAATAATAAAATAAAGAACATAAAATAGACCTATTGGTGTTAATATTAATATTTTTATTAATATTAATAATTAAAGCGCCACTGTTAACTGAAAGAAATATTAACCCAAAATGTAAGTCAATTAATACAAATTATGCGAAGAATGAACAATATCTGTAAAATGAATATATAAATAAAATATTTATAATAATATTAATATATTTTATTCATCTATTTATTTTATAGATATTAATAATATTAACTTGTAATCGATTTTTTTGATACACTATTCGTGTATCATTCATTCATTCATTTTTTTCATTCATTCATCCTTTTAAGACAACCAACCCAATGAGATAAAGTAAAAGTAAAATTGATAAAAGGGTCGGGGGGGGGGGAGAATTTCTGATGCACAAAGCAATATAAAATAATTTCTTAGCTCTAGATTATAATTGTTTAAAAAAGCACAGGCTTAAAATATAGTTAGATTGTCCAGAAGTAAGGTGGACGTAAAGAGACTCTTTATTTCAAGTTTACGTGGGTAATTAAACAGATAGTAGGTAGTTTTCGCCGCAGTATATGTTAACCTTAACTTTAACGTTAGTACCCAACGTGCAGCGCGATAGCTCCGCCCCTTTTGTAAACAAATCGAAATACGCATGCGCAAACCCGTAACTAACGTACGTCGAGCACGTAAAATCCTGAAATTAACGTACTCCGCAACGCAAGATGAATACATTATGACGTCATCCGTTAACGTTAAAGCCCCATTCCCGGTAAAATTTCACTAAAAACTGACTTTTTTTTAAAGAAAATATGCATTTGCATTAGGCCTACACCAATTATTATAAATCATGGAAAATCATTGGCATGAATTTTAGTTAGTATTTTAGTACGCAAAAGAATAAAAAAAGAGAGAAATACAGACTATTTCTCATAAAATATTACCATTTTCTCGACGAATTCATCGTTACTAGGCAAATTCAGAGGTTGTAGATCGCATCCACTGGAATACTCTCGCTTTTATGTATAGTTTATACAGTCAATAATGTGCGCCCTCTCTAATGAGATTAGTTTTTGTACTTCGCATCTCGCAGAATGCGGTCGTTCGATTTAGGCTGAGATATGTTTGTTTAAGTGTCAAAATCTCAGTCATAATCAGTTTTTTAACAAATTTGAAATAATTCCTATGAAATATTATATTTCACAAGTGTCATTACTAGCAACGGAAATATGTCGGCCGTTTTTATGTGTGATAACAGAACCTAAATCGAGGTAAGGCTAGGCCTAGCCTAGCATACACATCTAGATGTGTATAAGAGACAGCTTACAGCTTTCTAATGAAAATCAGTTTAAG
>NW_022729735.1:0-15366 GCF_011630105.1 Anneissia japonica | reverse complement strand
TTTTTTCATTCTTAGGAATGTCTAAATTCAGTTAAACTAGCAATTCCGTATTATATTTATAAATCTTTATAACATTATACAAAAATTAGATTTTTCTTAACAAATGAAATTTTGCCGGGAATGGGGCTTTAACGGAATTTAGACATTCCTAAGAATGAAAAAAATGTGAAATAAGACTGAAATTTGATTTTTTTTTTGTGTTCCACACAAAAAATAAATGCGGATGAATTTTCATGTTTGATTTTGCGATAGGTCGTGAGAAGAAATATCGTAGGCGCCGAAAACATTAGCCTATTCAACGCTTCTAGGCTAGGCCTAGACTTACCTCGATTTAGGTTCTGTTATCACACATAAAAACGGCCGACATGTTATTTTCCGTTGCTAATAATGACACTTGTGAAATATAATATTTCACAGGAATTATTTCAAATTTGTTAAAAAACTGATTCTGATTGAGATTTTGACACTTAAACAAACATATCTCAGCCTTAATCGAGCGACCGCATTGTGCGAGATGCGAAGTACAAAAACTAATCTCGACTGTATAAAGTATACATAAAAGCGAGAGTATTCCAGTGGATGCAATCTACAACCTCTGAACTTGCCTAGTAACAATGAATTCGTCGAGAAAATGGTAATATTTATGAGAAATAGTTTGTATTTCTCATTTTTTATATTCTTTTGCGTAAACCTAAAATTAATATTTTCTCATGATTTATAATAATTGGAGTAATGCAAATGCATATTTTATAAAATAAAAAATCAGTTTTTAGTGAAATTTTGCCGGGAATGGGGACTTTAAGCTTGGTTTCCATACAATTGACCCGCGCTATCACAGCTTTCGGTGATTCTGATTGGTTCGGTCGAATGGGAGCCTTCCCGAGTGCTTCGGGGACGCAGACGATTGCACTGAAAACATTAGTGTGCGACAGTGTAGCGATTTTAAAACCTGGCTATATGAATAATTTGGTCTTCACACAAATAGTTTACATCCAACCTGTCGCCAAGAGAGCACCTCTGAGAATCAGAAATCATAAATGTATTTTTTTTCTACAGATATCATAAATTTCATTGTTTGTAGGCTGTGACGCTCAGGATTGTCACTCGTCTATTTTCAAAAATTCTAATAAGTTTCAATTATTCAATAAAACCACCTCAGAAGGATAGCACATAATACAACTAACAAAGACCTGCTTTGAGAATCAACACCTTTGTTGCATTCACTATTACAAAATGTTTGAGTATCTCTTATATCAGATTACTGAAAAAAAAAAAAAAAAAAAAAGATTTAGGAGCACATAAGAGCTTAATTTTATAAATAAATTGCTATAGGAACGTATGAGTTAATTAAATTTGAAAAACAGGTCAGAGCATCTCGACTAGCTCAGTGGCGAATCCAAAAAAAAAAGTGGGGGGTGGGGGGAATTGGAAGTACTTTGACAGTTGGATGATGTATACCACCTCTGGCCCACCATGGTTGGGTCTAAGGTAAGAAAATTTGTGATTATGGCATCTCTATGGTCGGAAATTGCACTCTCAGCATAAAATTTGAGTATAATTTTCTTTATTTTCTTTTTTTTTACTTTATGTCTTTATTTTAAAAATATTTTGAACAATTTAGAGGGGGGTTAGGGCTGCCCCACCCCAGTCTTGAATCCACCACTGAGCCAGATGATCTGGCAATATCTTGAGAGACATCATTTTGAAACAAGTTAAAAGTTTACTTTGAACTGAAATACTTGAAACATGAGATTTAACACATAAACCAATTTACATGTGAGACGCTCTGCTTAATCCTGTCATGGTCATAAAAAGAACTCCGAATATACAAAAGAATTAGGCCTACTTTCACGGTAACCCTGTTTGTTGTAATAATTATAAACTTATTTGGCTCACAAATGTTATTAGTAATTTGTCAAAAAGTAAAGTTACTGTATGAGATATGTCTGTAATTATTAGTTAAGACGAAACAACCACGATATTGAACATAAATAAATTATTATAATTATATATGTCCCTTTACTTTATGTATAATTATGTATTCCTATAATAATTGTGCAGTACTAAAACAATTCAAAGAGTATAAAACTGCAAGAGGTCCGACTGCCCTTATTTTGTATACAGGATGGAACGTTATAAAAGTACTCCCACGAAGGGGCGTGTCCTTCATTTAGAACGTAAAAGGCGTTCGTATCGAACGCGTGCTGCGTTTCGAATTCCAGCATGCGTTCGATATGAACGCACTTTACGTTCTTTTAAGGGCCACGCCCCTTTTGGGTAGTACTGTACTTTTAAAATAGGATTGCGTTCCAAAGAATCCCCGGCAGTCGGACCTCTTGCAGTTTTATACTCTTGAACAATTCCATTGTTTACGAAACACCAGAGGGCGCTATAAAGCCATGTGCTAAAAGTGTTGCGCGAAAAATGGCGGTCGTATTTGAGAACCGTGCTTTTCTTTTGTTACTGTTGCTTTTTATTAGTAAAGGATTTTGCTACAAATTAAATGTTCCGAAGATATTGTTGCCATATCAAGCCAATAGCCCTATTAATTTTACGTTGGAGGCAACAGAAGGCTGTTTTACATGGTAAGCTTAGAGCTAGGCCTAGGCAAACTGAGTTGCCAGCCATCATATAAGCATGCGCGGCGACACCAACGGCAATTAGCAACGCTTTTTTCTGACTAAACTGTGTAGGAAAACCCAAATTGAAAAGGGGTTGGGGTCCTCCCCGGAAAAATGTTGGTTCCTAGATTGTCGGAAATGAGCTTTCCTGACTTCTGAGGTGTCTTTTATTATTAATGACCTTTAACTTCTTCAAAATTTTACCCCTCTTGTAAATAAAAGGTCAGGTAATTTTATCTCATTCTTAGGCCTAGCCTAGTAGGCCTATATACAGTACAGTAGTGTTAAGATTAAGCCTATATAGTGAAAATAGTCAAACACATATAGGCCTAGGCAATATATTATTATACTGTATTCCAGCAATATATTGAGTAGTTGGATACGTAGTCTTTCTTCCATGGATTGATAAACCGATAGGCCTGAAAAAGAACGGGATATGACCGGTTGAGCCGCCCACAAGTTGAGCCGCCGGTAATTTCTATGGAACGCCAAGCGCGTCTCTCAGTGAATGTAGTGCGTCTCTCAGTGAATGTAGTCGGCAAGTTGCCGATGTCATCCAGTGAATGAACCCCCCGGATACCAGCTACATATTCAGCCCACAGTCTTGTCAGTCGTTGATTTGCTCGTATTGCCGTTCGTGATGTATAATTGTGTAATTGAAAATTAGAATATTGATATTTTTATGTACTACATTTTTATAAAAAATATATGAAGTTGTATAATTGCAAAATCGTATTAAAAATGTAATTTTATGTACTACATTTTTATAAAAATAAATGAAGTTGTATAATTGCAAATATAATTTTTATTTTTGTACTATTTGTTAAACTTATATATAATAAATGATAAGAATGTATGGAGTACATTTTTTTTTTACTATCTGGCAAGCTGACTGAGCAAATACTCACAAAATTTAAATTAAAACGATAGAAAGAACAAGTAAATAAATTGAAATAAGTCCCAAAAATATTTAATAAATCAGTGCAAATACCGAGTATTAAATAAATTGAAATAATTGAGTAAATAAACTGAAATACATCCCAAACAACAGTACCAAGAACGAATAAGTTAATTGAAATACGCCGCAATTAACGCACTACATTTACTGATAGACGCGCTTGGCGTTCCATAGAAATGACCGGCGGCTCAACTTGTCGGCGGCTCAACCGGTCGTAATCCAAAAGAACACACTTTTAAAATACATAATATTCTTACGCCATGGGTAGAGATACGGTACCGTATTTCTACTTTGTTTTACTAAAGGTACGGTAAATGGTATTACGTCACCATCACCCAATGAAGTGCCAGAATGTGCGAGACGTGATTTTTTGAAGACTGGCATTGCATGTCAATCACAATGCGCAGTGGAAGGAGAACGATGTACAGTACAGTACTGGGAAATTAGAACATCAAAAAGTACAATATTATTTGACTTTACTTTCATCGTTAAATAGGCGTATGGTTCCACTTTATAGTAAAGAGTTTCATTAAGCTAGGCCTGCAGTATATATAACCATTATCAAACAAGGACTGATTTCTGTACCAAACTCTTGGCATATGCCTCTAGGGAATCCGCCTCTAGGCCTTGCTTTTTAATTCTCTGCTTGGTGCAGAATCTAATTCTAAGCACTGCATGCAGGCCTAGAATTCTTATTTTGGGCGGTGGCCCTGCCCTAGTGACATATCGATCTGGGTGGCATATATCAGTCATAAACACGGTCTTACCAAGTCTGAAGTTCACAATCCCCACATCCCAAGTTTTAGTGTCCTATGGCTACATGCCTAGATTATCTTATCGACCAAAATATTCACACTTTGAATGCACAAAACTTTATGTAGACTTCGTCACTCTCACATGGTACAGAATCTAGGCATAGATCGAGAATGAGTTTCCCCTTCGTGATTTGATGCAGAGCCATTTAATGCAGTACTATGGTATATAAAATGCTACAGTAGGCCTGTATGAATCCTCTTGTTTAAATACAGTATATTCAATTTTTTATTGCAAGTGTTGTCATATAAATAGATTACCAAAGACTAGCAGTTGTGTGTGTATAACATGGGCCTTTGGCCTAAGTCCTGAGGATGATGCCTTGCTTCATAAGGCTATATAACTGACATGACTCTTATTATTGAGTGGAACCCTTACGCCTATTTTCTATGACAGTATTATCTCTTTGCCTAGCTCATCATCTGCTAATCAAGTACATTTTTTCGCTAGTCACACACTACTCACCTCACATGACAAGCACTAAAAACTGAATATACTGAACAAGAAGATTCATAAAAGGCCTCCTAGCATTTTATATACCGTAGTACTGTTTTAAAGTCTGCATTAAAATTATTGGAAAAATTTGACACAATAGTAATAATCACGAAGGGGACACTCATTCTCTCGATCTAGGCCTAGATTCTGTACCATAACAGTGACGAAGTCTAGCCCTACGAAAAGTTTTGTGCATTCAAATTGTATGAATATTTTGGTCGGATTGTAAACCGTGGTGGCCTATTATTTCGAGTTTCTTGAACTAAAACTTGGGATGTACAGTAGGGCCCAGGGATTATGAAGTTCAGACAGAATCAGTCCTTGTTTGATAATGGTTATACATAGGCCTAGCTAAATGAAACTCTTTACTAAGTGGAACCATACGCCTATTTAACGATGACAGTACTAAGTCAAACAATATTGTACCTTTTGACGTTCTAATTTCCCAGTACTGTACAGTACATCATTTTTGTTTCACCGCTCATCACGGGTGATCTGCAATGCCAGTCTTGAAAAATGACGTCACGCACATTCTGGCACTTCATTGGGTGATGGAGACGTAATGCCATTTACCGTACCTTTAGCAAATTGAAGTAGAAATACGGTACCGTATCTCTAGCCACGGTGATATTCTTAATTATTCACTGTAGGCCTAGGCTTACATATTTTTTCCTCTTTGTTACTGACGTATCCAGCTGTTGTATGACTACGTTCTTCTCATTGGCGGCTGTTTGTATTCGGCGGCCTCTTTGGCGTTCCATACATTTGGCGCGGCAGCCTAAATGATTGAACACCGCTAGGCCTATACCTACCCACCCTAGGCCGGCCTACAAATAGGGCTACTGTAGCTAGGGCCCGAGCTATGCCTAATTTGATATAGACACGATTATTAAAAGCCTATCTAGCCTACCAAGGTCTAGGCTTTTGTTGTAGCCTACAGTATATATGATACTGTATTGGGTTTCTGATGATAGTCTTGGAGTTGGTGTGTGTCTCATCGTCCACATTAGTTGGGCCTGATCATCTGGAAATGGGCCTGATCATTCTGGCCCGATTGTCGGTCATCTGCAAGGTAGGTTATACAGCCTAGGCTAGGGCTTAAGATAATTGTTGTACAAAATGAAACGTATAAATTATTTGCTTCAATTACTGTATGCCTAAAGGCTAGTCACAGGCTGATATTGAGTCAGACCTGACTTTAATGTAAGGCCTTTGCAGGCTGTAATTAATATATCCTCCGCACAAGCAATTTTGGCCAACTATCCATCTGCGCTTTTGGGAAAATAAGAGTCGATTTTCAGACAGAATTTGCTGAAAGTTTTAATCTCTATATATAGATGTATATACAATAATTATGCAGTAATTACTATTCTGCACACCTATTTTCCCTGCAATTTTCCACTCAAGTTAGAGCTAATTTTTGAGGTATCATTCGTGCAATTGAATATTTTTTACAGTTAAGGCTGAAAATAATTTTCTACTGTAGAGTGTATTCTAAAATCCAGTCACTGCAAAATTTGCCTGGAAGCTGGCCGTACCTGTAGCCTAGTTTCAAATGTGCGAACAGATTTCTAGGCATAATTTTTGCGTGTTTATTGGCACAGGCCCTGTTTTTAAAGTCTAGTACTACAGGTACATCATAAACTAAATTTGCACATCGTTACACTTAGAACATAATTAGTTTTATGATACTTTGTTTTACAGTATAATTTTTTTTTATCCAATTCATATTGTTTTGGACTGGTATAAAAAAAAAAGCACAGCGCTATAGAAATCATAAAGTCGTTTATGAACACTACTAGTTGAAGTGTGTTACTTTTTTTGTTCATTGCAGGCAGTCAACCAAACCTGAAGTAGCCTCTGTTCAGCCACAAGATGGTGAATCTGATAAGCAGTGTTCCAAGAGGGCTGTTGTCACAGCATTGTCAAGGCACCCCTCTCGCAAGACTAGTACCATTCTCGCGGAGGAGCAAGGTACGTGATAAAAGGATTGCTGTTATGTAAAAATTGAACGTTTTTCAGTACGCTGTAGTTCCTTGTGTATATGCCCACATCGAGTGTAACCCCACCCACTACTTTCTCGATAGACTGCTGCTCACTTGGTCTTTTCATTTGAACCTCACACACACTGCGCTCCTCAATGATAAACTTAGCTGCCGGTTAATCAGGGAATTATTTTTTTAAGTAATTCTATTTGTCCACAAATGCATCCTCGGTCTGCCTCCTGCATATTTGTGTGGTTTTCTCGGCCAAGACATCTGATGCATTCCACTTGATTCCCTTCCATCTACACATTTTACAGTCCCACGTCTTTCTAAAGAATTGGAAGTTTTTCTTTTCCTTGTCACAATGCCAGAGTAATCTCCCTTCTGAACTTCGGGACATTTCTGATCCCTGTATTTTCAAACAGCCACTTAAGACTCACTTATTTACCTAGTACTACAGTACCTGTTATTTTTGTGATTATTTTTTTGTTTAATATTGTGTCAGGTTGTTTTGCTTTACAATTGTCAATACATTTATGGCGTGTGCTTTATAACCAAAAAAAGAGGTGCAAAATAATTGCTCGTATTCAAGAGCCGAAGATTAACGCAGACTGTTGCAGTTCATTTCAGTTTCCAACAGGAAAACTTTCATCTTTTGTTTGATCGTGTCGTGCAAAAATTTACCCGAGAGTAGAAATCAACAAATCTGTATATAAGTCATCATCTTACATTATGTTAAAAATGTTTCGAAATGCGCAAGTGCAATGAAAAGCGCCCTGAGTTTATTGATTATATCATGATTTCAACACCAACGTTACAACGAAAAAGGACCAACGTTAGCATGTTCTTAGTTGCACAATTGATCTGATTGATAACTTTAATAGCAGAGGAACTACAGTAGTCGTATTATGTGTATTGTCATCGTTTGTGGCTTAGACTCCCAACCTTGAGGTCAGGGGTTAGAAACTCTTACTGTGCAAGTCGCTTGTGTTCTTGGGCAAGGCACTTCATTTACGGGGATGAAAAAGTCAGAGGTTAATTTTTAAAGTAGTGATGGCATATGTTTGCAATCTACAGCGTGTTCTTTAGTATTTAATTTGATCATGCATATTTATTGTAAATCAGTTTTAATACCAAAGAGAAGCATTCTAATTGTCAACAGGTAGCGGCCATATCGTACGTTGCGATGTTATGGTAGACACAATTTATGGTATTTATATTGAAACAACAACACGAGTACTGTACCTAGATGAACCACCAGAGGAAATTGCTGTTAGAGGTGAAGATGATGAAGGTAATGTTGCAATAATTTTTTAACTTAATTGTAAATAAAATGTCATTTAAATTTTAATTAATTAGCGAATTATTTATTTTTGTACTTTAATTTTTAACTTAATGTTGCCTAATTATTTGTTATGCCTTATTGTAAATTTATTCTATTTTTTATGTGTTTGGTGGGTTTGTGATGGTGTTTTGTAAAGTTTTTTCTCCCCTTCAATTTTAAATGAGAGATTGCAATAAAGTTCTTCGTATTTCATATTTCGTGTGATCTTTAGTATACATATCTTAGTTTAAATCTTAAAGCCAGACACATAGTCCAATAGTAAAGGTAAAGGTAGGAGAATAACCCATAACTTGCGTCATTGTGCAGAATTTTGTAAGGGCATGGTCCGTGACTACCTGCATTAGCAGCCGTAAATAAGCGCTTCATGGTAGCTATTTGTTCACATCATGATCATTCCACAACGACAGGGGCTGAATTGAACCATAACCTCCAGGTAACCCTCTACTCTTCTGAAAGATGCCGTGGGTTTTTTAAAGTGCATACGAGCCAGATGTATACTCTGGAGTCCTTATCGGAGAAGACTTGGTTCGACCAACCAAACCATGGGCGAGGAACGGCTAGAACCAGCGCCGATTATAAGGCTGTAGCTAGCGGCGCCCCGGCCTTACTACTCAGCCACTCGACTGTGCCCACAATTCCATCTCCTGTAAATGTTTCTGTGAAATTAGCAAGCATCTTCTGAAAATATAACCAGGGCTGGAAAAAGTGGGTAGTCATCAAAGACATAAGTGCATTTTCCAGAGGTCAATTTAGAGCAAGAATAAAACATTGTTTTTGCTTACTCCAGTGTTGGGTACAGTATATATTTTTTAATATAAAGGCCTGGCACTGTGAAGTTCACTGGTTTAAAAAAAAGAAAAAAATGGGGTAAAAAAAAGCTCGCTGGCTAAGCCTATGCTCCAGACCACCACCATTTGGCTACAGTATATATAGTTTACAATTTTTATGCTGGAGGAATTCCATCAAGATAATTTTCATGATTGGAGACACAAATTTCTTGTTTGTTTTCAGTCTGAACATGGCTATTATTGCCAGATACTGATGTAATTATGTATCAATGTACTTTTATATGAAAACAACAGTATAAACATATACAGAAATTACATAAAGAAAAAGAAAAGATTGTTATAGCATTACTGTACAAAGGCTTAATATTTTATAAAGAAAACAATAAGGACAAGGATAATATCAATATTAAATTAGTATCTTGGCTCCTGGTCCACATATCAAGCGCCCTGAGCATCTTACATTAGATGGATATGTGCGCTATATAAAACTACACTATTATTATTATTATTATTATTATTATTATTATTATTATTATTATTATTATTATCTTGTAATTAATAACCGAATTAATAAAATAATGATTGTAATGATAAAATAATAATTAGTATATAAATTTTATGTGGTAGAGGCTTTAATGTAACTTTAGATTTGGCTTGTCCGTATTGTCTGTCAAACTACAGTTTTTAAGATCTTGTGTTTAATGGCTCATCTTCGGACCAATATGCCTCTGTATTTTTCACTGTTTATGTAATGTGTTCTCAATTTTTGGGAATACGGCATACTGTAATTTGCTGACCCCCAGTTCAACATGTCTTGCATGACCACAATTATGCGCATTTACTTACCACTTCTGATGATTGTGATTGCGATTGTGTGATTAGTGGATGCTGAGGGGAGGGTGTTTATGGTCACCGAGCAGCAAGAAACACCAATAGCTGAACAAAAGGCGAATAAACTCCTCAGAGTCAACAACCAACCATAAATATTATTAGTTGAAAGGAATAGGAGTAATTTAACCTCATTGTTATTGTTTTTATGATTTAAATTATTTTTTATTTTATTATTTTTATTTCTCGGTTGTCCTATATTATTTCCGTTTAAAGCGCATAGGGACAATGTGCAATATGCGCTGTATAAATAAATAAATATTATTATTATTATTATTTTTTTTTAAAATTAATATTATTATTGATATTACCCTTAAAGATGTTTTTACTTACTAGTAAATTATTTGTATTAAATTTTATGATAAAAGAGGTTTTATGTTACTGTATATCAAATTCATAAACAGAAAAAGAAACAGATCATAAGCAGATACCAGCTTGCTAAAAATTACTATACTGAAATGTGCTGTACTCTGGATGACTGGCTTAACTTATTCGATGATTATTGTGGCTGTGTAAAGTGCCTAGTTATAATTTAGGGGTGCTCAATTGCTAGCCTACTATTAGAAAAAGCCTAAAAATTAAGCCACTATTATTGCATCATTATACACTGCATTACCAAAATTGTTTGCATGTGGAAGCTGAGCCAAACACCCATTTAAACCCTAGGTCGTTTCGCTAAACTCCTCACATTGGACCTTCAAATTGATTCAATCCACAACTTGGTCCCTGTTATAGTTGGAGAAACCCTGTTCTAATTCCTAATTTTCTTAGATACTGCACTACAGTTGTGCATTGATATACAGTACTTTGGTTATTTATTTTTATTTTGTAATTATACTTATAATTACTAACAATTATAAGAAGCATCTTTTGTATTTTTTTAAAATAGGAAATGTATTTAGTAGTTTGCAAGGTCTTGAGTTTGAGTGGACACTCATCTCGGATTATGAGGGTGCAGAATTCCTGGAGGCTAATAATGTTCTACGGTAAATTTGATGCATTTTTGTACAAGTCTCATTTTATTTTACACTATTTCACCAGATTTAATTGTAGTTAAAATTTTAATTGTCATTCATTTCCAATAAGCTGTCTTCAGAGTTCTCCCAAATCTGTTTAGCCATCAATTTTACCAGTAAAAATAACTTGCCCACCTGTGAAAATTGTGTAGTAAAAAAAAATACTGCACTTAATAATTAGGCCTAGGACACCTAGGTTGGCCTTCTTTCAATAAATGTAATTCATCATTCCATGCTACTGTAGGCCTGGTCTGGCCTATTAGTATAAGTTTTTTTTTCAAGTTGCTGAAGAAGCTAATTCCTTTGTGAGTTTGAATGTAATATCACTATGTTTATGTTTTGAAGTTTTTAGCTCATAAAAAAACACTATTCTCCTTTCAGTATTGTCTCCTTTCGTGAGACGTCCTACATTCCTCTACCTCATATTGCCGAATTTGAAGCAGAAGGAAAACAGGGGGATCGAATCTTGATAGAAGGGTTAACCACCGGATCAGCTAAAGTTAGTGCCAAGCTAAAGGCCAGGGGCTTTAAAGTAAGTTTTGGTACCATATCCATGAATTTTGTCTTTGTATTTTTAACAAGTTGCCTAGTGATGTAATTCATGGTTTCATTCACAATTTTGGCTATTTGCCTTATAGCGTAAGACAGACATTTTATGTATCCCTTGGTACCAAGGGGTGTTCGTAAATTGAAAAATTTGTAAACTAGCTCGGGTGTTAGTTTCTAGCTATCCCCTGCCATTGAGTGCTGATAGGCTCACAGCAGCCAGTCCTAGCATGAACTGACAGTGCAATCGCGTGGTTTACCGGTCTAGAGCCTAGCTGAATTTACCTTTGATAAAAAACAAATTATTTTAATCGCTGGCATTCTTCCCTTAACAAAATATTATAATCATAGATCTTTATTCAAACATCTAGCTGTTTTATGGACATTTCTATCTTGTTCTTTCAATTTGTTAGATCACCGAATTGTGTTGTTTACATGCATTTCGCGACCATTATCCAGCATTCACGATGTCAATAAGTTGCTGACCCCAACACTCTCATTCATCATCGTAAACATGTGCGCACAATCCGACAACACTTGCGTTGGTTGTTCATTGTTCTGGTTAGGTTTATTACATTAATATAGTGATTATTATACCAGAAATGGATGAAAATATATATACAGCAAACTTGATTTTATTAAGAAAAAAAATACATTATCACTTTGTAAAACATACGCAAAAAGCCTTTTTTTTATGGTAATAATTGGTTGATGATGACATCATCAGGTTAAAAGAGCATCCGTAAAATTGAGTATTTGTAAAATCGACGTTCGTAGAATGGACGTTTTACTGTACCTATAATTTTAACTACTTTCTTGCATGGACTACTGATTGGGAGGAGAGGGACTACAGTACAGTATTTACATTTTCCAAAATGTTTTTAAGTTTCACTGTTGCATTACTGTGTGTGTACTCTCTTACACTTGTAGTCTGCTAATGCAAGTATCGTCCGGCTGATAGTGACAGACAACCTAATGCTAAATCCATCACATGATGTCTACATTCTAGTGCATTCCCAAGTACAGTATCAAGTGGAGAAAGTTCGACAAGGAAAGATCACAGGTCAGTGCATGTAAAACTGCCATTACTGAGTGTTTGTGAAAAACACTCAGTATTCTGTTGTATTTTGTAATTTCCTTGTGTTGAATTTGTTCGTTTAAACCTGATGCAATAGATTAAACATTTATACTTTACCTTTTATAACACACCTGAATAGATCCTTGTCATTTGATTGGTAGATTTCGAATCGTGTGACACTGATTACTTACTGTATACAATTCTATCACCCATAAAAATTTAATTTCGTCCGTGCCTTTTATGTTCCATTCGTTTTGTCCCTTTGCACGCCTGCAGCATACGATGCTCTCATTGTTTTAAAGAAGATTCTATTCAGAAGAAATGTAGATCTAACTTTTTTTTTATAAAATTTAAAATGACAAGGATCCATTTTATGTGTTTATAAAACGAATGATGAATGTTTTGTATTCGCAAAATTGGATAAAAAATATTTTCATATGCTGAAGTATTAACTGTTTCATTTAACGCATGAAAACGTTCTTTCCATTGCATTTAATATAAACATTCATTATTTGTATACCATTTCTGTTTCAGTGCTCCCAATGCCATCGTTGCAGTACCATCTTGAGATACAAAATGGAAATGTGGCTTCGCTGGACCAAGCGACTCTAGCAGTAACTGGGCTTCAACTTGGAACCACCGAGGTTGTGCTTATAGATAAGAGTATCCTTAATCAAATAATTCTATAATGTTAATTTGTGGTTTATTTTAAGAATGAAGCAGACGTAGGAGGAAGACATTTTTGAATTACTTAGATTATTAAAAGTGTTACACACTTTAGTAAAATAATGAATACTATTACATGTTAAAGTCAGGCTCTGGAGGAAAAAAAAATTTTGATATGTTGTAGAACTGATTTTTCTAAGACAGAAAAAAGTTGTTTGACGAAAAACTGGGGAACGGTGAATGAGATACAGATTTTTTCCCTCCGGAGCCCGACTTTAAAGGGCAAGTCGAGTTACTGAGCAGTAGGAAAGGGGGGGGGTGCCGCTAACTACAGAACTACCATCTCTGCTTCTGCTGGTTTGAACCGCTCCTTGCCAAGGTTTCGATTAGTAGAAGACTACGTCTGTGTTGATTTGTTAATTATGAGATCCCTTGCAATAATATTTTATATTACATTCTTTTAATATTATATTTTTCTAAATGATATCTATTTTATCTTTTGTGTTGTATTCTGTGTTTTGAGTGCTGCCTTGGAGAGCCACATGATAGTGGCACTTTTGTGGTTTATCCAGGGTTGGCAGCACTCTTTGTTTTTGATTCTGTTTTTATTGTCTTTTTTATTGTAATTTTGATTGTAATTTTAACCC
This sequence comes from Anneissia japonica, assembly GCF_011630105.1. NCBI lineage: Eukaryota > Metazoa > Echinodermata > Crinoidea > Comatulida > Comatulidae > Anneissia > Anneissia japonica. The sequence continues at coordinate 1,520 of NW_022729735.1, read as the reverse complement.
GAAATAAATTTGACTTTGATTATATGCAATTATTCGCTACATCATACGCAAGAAGAAGAATTAGAAAAATACTACTAAAAGTCGAGTTACTGAGCAGTAGGAAAGGGGGGGGGTGCCGCTAACTACAGAAGTACCATCTCTGCTTCTGCTGGTTTGAACCGCTCCTTGCCAAGGTTTCGATTAGTAGAAGACTACGTCTGTGTTGATTTGTTAATTATGAGATCCCTTGCAATAATATTTTATATTACATTCTTTTAATATTATATTTTTCTAAATGATATCTATTTTATATTTTGTGTTGTATTCTGTGTTTTGAGTGCTGCCTTGGAGAGCCACATGATAGTGGCACTTTTGTGGTTTATCCAGGGTTGGCAGTACTCTTTGTTTTTGATTCTGTTTTTATTGTCTTTTTTATTGTAATTTTAACCCGAAATAAATTTGACTTTGATTATATGCAATTATTCGCTACATCATACGCAAGAAGAAGAATTAGAAAAATACTACTAAAAGACCAAGTTCAACCAGATTAAATGGAAAACATTTGGAGTTTAAAACTACTATTTAACAATGTGTTATGATTTATATTATAAAGAATATATCACTGCATTTAACAACTCTGCCTTTAAAAATTTTCTCCCCATCTGCATCCTCTTTTTCAGTGATCATTTCCTTAATTTTGTTGTCCAGATGTAAAAGAACCAATCAGTCAACCCTCAGCTGGTGTACATGTAGTTGAGCCAAAGTTTTTAGGTAAGGTGTTGTTGCTTCTTTGTGTTGTTGGAGCAGTTGGTATTTAAAAAAATATATATATTTTTTTATTTTGTTGCTAATCATTTTGCTGTTTTTGGTGATTTTGGTCTCACTGTTGTTGTTGGTATTGTTGTCGTCATTGTTGCTATGGCTCCAGGAAAACAAATACAGACTTGTCAAGTACTACGGAACTTCCTTAATTAATCATATTTTCTATGGAATTTTTGCCTAATTACGGACGTACGAAAATAGCAAAAATACTACAGAAATTTATCATAAGCCTAGACCCATAAATATTTAGTTTGGAAGTCCAGAACAAGTGAATTATTTCTATCAGGATCTTTGGTTACATTGTCCTGGATAATGCATTCTTGTCAAAACTGAGAAAAAGTGGCCTGAAAATTTTAACCTTGTACCATTTGTTTGAAATTCCACATCCAAATACAGACATTTTGACCCAAAGACCCTCGAGGCCAGGACACAACCGGGTCTATTTTCCAATTAATTATAATTCTATGCTTATATCTTGCACTCAAAGTAAATTATTAGGTGGTGCTACGGAAATTTTTTATTTACTAAGGAAATCTGCAAACAATGCGTTGTCTACAAACATGGTTTGTAGACAATGCATTTTACAAACTTGGGAAGTCTGCAAATTATTTTAAATGGAGAAATGTTAATTAAAGTTTTGTCATTTTAATACCCTTTAAAATTTCTGTTATATTTTAGGCTTTGTGGTGCTTCCTCATAGGAGCTATGTCCTCCAGCTT
>NW_022729734.1:0-617 GCF_011630105.1 Anneissia japonica | reverse complement strand
TTATTCTGAAGTTGATCTCCAGAACCACTGTCTGTGTCATAATCAGGTCAGTTGCATTCTACTATTTCTAATCATTATTAGATTCGACCATATCATACTGTAAATAATAAGTCCATTTGGCGCCACTCTTATGGAATAACCTTCCAGTGCACATTCGATCTTCACCATCTGTGGCTGTCTTTAGGTCTAACTTAAAGACTCATCTTTTTAACTAATTATCCCATTTTTATTCTTGTTTGTATTTTTTATTGTTGCAGTATTTACTCATGTTTACAAGCTTTGCCACTGCTTTTTTTTATTTGTTTACTCGTTCTGTGCTTGGGTTAGGCAATGATCACGGCTGCTTGTGGGTTGTGAGGTGCCTAAATATGTGGAGTGCAGCGCTTCGTATCTGCAAAGAAAGGCGCTTTACAAATGATTGGATTTGGGAACCTAGGGCTGCTGTCTGGACTTATGTACAGGATAAAGTTGCTGTCATTGGTATTTATGTTATCCCCAATGTATAACAATAAAAAAAAAATCATCCATGTCTCTCATCACATGATTTATGTCATTTTGGCGTGGCCTTTAATGTTACTGTTTAGGGTCACGTACATGAAAAAATTGCTGTCATCGGT
>NW_022729733.1:0-616 GCF_011630105.1 Anneissia japonica | reverse complement strand
TCTTGCTTGCTTGCGGGAGTGCCAGAAGCTGAGACTTGGAACCCCTGACTAAATACACAGCAGTGATACTAAGGAGTCGTGAACCATCTTTTAACCCATATTTATACCAAACTAATTGGGTCTTCTCAACTGGTGTTAAATTTGGATTTCTACTGTGGATTAGATTTTAATGCAAGACACTTGTGGAAATATTATTTGTGATTAGATTACAGTAGGATTAAGTCAGAAGAGGTCAATATGAACTTCCATGCCAAAATCTTAGAATTCAGGATTTAGAATATCAATTGAAGGTCATTTCCACCATACAGTATTGTCATAATCATTGTATCTTTGCATTCAGTTTTATCAGGATTTGATTGGTTAATGGGATTGAATCCCACTCTTTACATTCCTAGATCACTTTAGTAATGTTGAATGCAAATCTGCACAATAAATAAGTTCAATACACAAGGCCACAATACAAAAGAAAACAAAGAAAACAGAAACCTGCACTCACAGTGCAGTTTGGTTACCCCCACTGATGCCAGTCACATCCAGTAGGCAAAAGCAAGCACATTCTTTAGTACCTGATCCCATTCTTGAAAACATTTTTTAGACTATTTATCTTAATGATAAT
>NW_022729732.1:0-604 GCF_011630105.1 Anneissia japonica | reverse complement strand
AAAAATGGATTTAAGACGAATTTAAGCAAATTTTCTTGCTTAGCAAGTTTGATAAATCCGCCCCCTGGTCACGAGCCTATACGCCCAGTCCCGTATCTCTGCCCACTAAAATAATTAAGCTGACTATTAGGAAATTAAAACGTATCTGCCTAGCAGTATACAAATCCAAGACGGTAGCAATACGTCCAGCGAACTCGAGAAGGAAACGGAAACATCTCACTAGGCCTACCCGAGGCCGTTGGAGGAGGCGCGAGCGGTGGAGCTGTGCGTGGCTGTTGGAAATCCATCCAGTCACGGCGCAACCCGCACGCTAAAACTATTAAAAAAAGTTTTCCTCGTCGCCATTATAGAGATTTGCTAGGTCTCTATAGATTCTTATACTACTCGAGATACTATATAGGACAAAGTGGACATACTTACCATTCACTAGCAGGATAGATATTTGCTAACAGTGGTAGGTAGTATATAGGTTGTCCTGGTCCTTCGTCGGTATCTCAAGTTCTCCCTTTTCTCCTCCGCACTCTGTGCGGGGTTCCCCATGGGGTCTTCCACGGGTGCGTGGATTTCCCCCGGTGATTGGCTGCAATGTATAAATGACGTCATT
>NW_022729731.1:0-646 GCF_011630105.1 Anneissia japonica | reverse complement strand
CATTTTTTCCCCCAAATTCTAAAGTAAGGGTGCGTGAGAGTCCACACGACCTCGGGCCCACATAGATGGGGCTGAGGTGCAAACATTTTGAGAATATGGACCTCTAAGTGCCCGGAAATTGCACTCTCATACCTTAAAAATCATACAAGTATATGTTAATATCAACAATACGCAATTAATTCGCTGGTGTTAGGTTCGAGGGTCGTTTGAACAAAACGGCAGTCTTCTTCTGTCTAAAGCATCCTAGTTAATGCCGTACGGTATTAAAATGGTTGGTTTATTGTTCAACACCGGTGTTTGTAAAAAATGTACTCGCACAGCAGAGTGATCAGTGGAGTTAGAGGAAATCCCCACCAGACAAGCGAGCGTTGATATGAAACGTCATCAATCACAGAGCTTCAGGATAATTATGCTATATGCCGAGATTAACTATGAGTGGAAATACCACTCACATGTCTACGGTCATACTACGTTAAAAACACCGGTTCTCGTCCGATCACCGAATTTAAGCAACGTCGGGCCCGGTTAGCACTTGGATGGGTGACCGCCTGGGAATACCGGGTGCTGTAGACTTTTTACATTTTTTCCTCCAAATTTTAAAGTAGGGGTGCGTGAGAGTCCACACGAACTCGGGCCCACATAGTTG
>NW_022729730.1:0-1218 GCF_011630105.1 Anneissia japonica | reverse complement strand
CTTAAAATGTTCAAAAATTCGGCACGCTTGAATGTTTGTTTCATATTGTGAACCATGCATGAATACTGCGCAAGCTCAGCGCGAACACTGCCAACGGTGCGTTTTATAGTAATTAAAAATGTTCTTTCTCTTTCTGCCTTTTCTCCTGCTCTTCAAGAAGTAAAAGTCCGCAGTTGCCAGATATAGACACCTTCTCTGTTCTGCAATGACAGTGTCTCTGGTATTCAGCATGTTGAATTGTCCATAGTGATTTCAAGAAAAACCTCACTATATGTATAGTGTGCCGCCAAGCTGGACAAAGCCTGAATTGCCACGACTTTATGCATGCACGAAGTCGTCGGAGCAATGCGGGAAGATAGCGGATATTATGCATGTTGTATGTGACACTGCGGGACAATTCGGTACGGTAGACGTCAGCACTGCACGAACAACTTAACCTATGCGTAAACAAGTAGTGCCATTGCGCGTAACTTATGCGTGTACAGTGCGCAAACAGGCCGCAAACACGGGTTCACGCTCTGCAGCGTACCACCGAAATGGCACGTCTTGCCACGATGCACTACGTGGCATTGCGGGGACAAAAAATGTGCAAGTGTCAGGGTGGCTTTACAAAAGCATTATGTTAATGGTCGATCCACTTATGGCTTACATACCTTTGTGTAGCTTCGTTTCTTTAAATGTTTCTTCAACATCTTGGCATATTTCTTTATATTTTATAAGCAAACCAATTTTTACTCGACATTGAGCCACAATCAACAATATCAAAACACAACCTATAAAATTATATATTATGTCAATTTATTAAAGAAATTGAGATCAGCTTCAGCTTTTCTGCATTTTTTGAGAAGTTTTTCCAGTCTTCTACATTTATCCTTACTAATTAACATAACTGATCATGAATACTATTTCCAAACTATTGACAAGATATAATAAAATCTGAAAGCAATAAACAAATTTATTTAAAAAATATAAAATGCAAACAAAGTTGAAGAGAAAACGTATTATAAACTTATTATAAATAGCACAATTATTTGATATAAGAATACCTGTCGGCCAAGCAATAAGTATGCATACAAAAGTTGCAGTGAATGTCAACTCATTTCCAGCAAAATACTCGAAAACTTTTATCTCATTGCAGTTTTCCAAAGTCGTGTGTAGTAGTTGGTAGTCTGATTTCTGGATTCTGTGTGGACACTTGGTGTCTTGTCATATAAAAAA
>NW_022729729.1:0-534 GCF_011630105.1 Anneissia japonica | reverse complement strand
AGAAAATCATCATTTTATCATGTACTCTTTCACAGGGGGAGGGGGAGAGGGGTAGGTTAGCAAAAAGAGTATGTTTTGTACTCTCGTGAAAATGATGAAAATAACAGATGACCCCTAAGTTAGATTATTTAAAGTTTTTTTTTATTTTCAATGAAAAATAAATGCTATCGTTAATATCGATCTTGGTACAATGTAAACCTGTAATCATATGACTACTTATACATAATTTTACTATATTACAGGCCTAGACTAGTGCCAGGCCTCCTGCTATAGTATAGAGGCCTAGTCCAAGACCTTGTTGCAAATCTCATCCCACATAAGCCTGGCCTATAATGCCAAGCATAGGGCTCGTGATCGCGGTACCCTGACCATTAAAAAGGGGGAGGGGGAGGGGGAGGGTGCGGACGCACCTCCACCCCAATTCCAAAAGGTACACTTTTTGAAACCTATGATTTCACAAAATCGTTCCGAATTATCACAAAATGTTATAGCATGCCTTGCATTATATATTTGCCAGCGTATCTAACCGTTGAT
>NW_022729728.1:0-801 GCF_011630105.1 Anneissia japonica | reverse complement strand
TAGATCTCATCAGTGCATCTCAGGATTTCAAGAATGAAACACACGATTGATCGCACTACACATGTTTTATCATTATAATGAATAATGTTGTCTCTAAATTGTTCGTTTTGATCGATTCCTCTTATTTGTTACCGTACTGCATGTATAATTTGTATGTATGTATTAATATATAAATATAAATTAAAATAAATAAAATTAGCTATTTTATATTTCATTTGAATTCCTTAAAATGAATTGCGTGAAAAAATTGTAGTCCTAATGTATTTATCTAAAAATATAAATATAATCAAATAGACCAGTGTTGTATGAAAAATCTAGTATTTTGTTAATGTGTCACTATTATATAAGTTATCTAATTTATCATTATATATTTACAGTACTATAATAAGACATTGATTTCATGTATTAATATTCCTTATTTTATTTATTTAATCACTACAGTAATATATTTATCTATTGAATGATTCATTATTTAATCAGTTGCCTAATGATTAAACCCTTATTTGAACAATTAATATATTGATTGATTACTGTATTTATTTATTTTTCCTTTTTCTTGATTATTTTTTTTAACGTGCACCACAGTTTAAAGCTTTATTTTGCTTGTTTGTGGTTGTCCTATTTCATTTCATTGGATGAATTTGAATTGTACTGTTTTATATTACTTGATTAGGAATAAATTACTTTTGAATTAAATTGAAAATAAAAAATTGACTGACTCAAACATGGCTTGGGTCAGCTCTGTGTGACGTGGTACACTGATTATGAATACAAGAATGCACAAACCCAAAATGAGTGTAC
>NW_022729727.1:111597-112584 GCF_011630105.1 Anneissia japonica | reverse complement strand
AGCTTCCACTGGAAGGAATCCCAAAATTAAAACCAGAAAAAATTAAAAATTAAATTGAAAATTATGAGAAAAATAGAAAAAAAGAACACTAATAAAGAATATGCCCCGAGGAAAAGAAAACTTACCTTAACATTAGCGGCAACGACAGTCTTACACTGTTACAGACCGCACGAGATCGTACAGATACAAATAACTTTTGGGTACGGGTTGATCAAAATGACGTGTGTACGGGTTGACCAAACGTGGGTACGGATTGACCAAAATGTGGGTACGGTTTGACGAAAGTGGGTACGGGTTGGTATGGGTACGGGTTTGTTTGGGTACGGATTGACCGACACCCCTCTAGTTAGGTAAAACCTCTAGGCTAGCTAGCCTACCTAGGCCTCTCTACAACAAGCAACTAACTAGGCCTAGACTAGAAAGATTAAAAACTGCGGGAAACTGAAAATCAGAGTAAGCCCGGCTTATTATAGGCAAACAAACCGTAGTTATGCGATGCACTTCAAGGTCTACCAGCTGGTCATCTGATTTCGTAGACATTGTGACACAAAATAAGAAAAGTACCGTACCACTAGGGCTAGTACTGTATAGTGTGTATAAAAAGTGTAGCCTAGCCTAGGCATGAATGTGAGGCTACACCATAATCCATACGTTTTGAAGATATTATTGTGAAAGATAACAACTCTGTAATTGTTGGAAACATTTCAGACGTCTGGATACCATATTAAACACAACAAGATTGGATCCTCTGAATTGTCAGATTGTTTGCGTTCTTGATGGAGGTATATTTGGTATACCAAAACGGACTTCGGTCATGTTCCAACTCCAGAGCTGTAATAAGTGGCGGATGAAGTAAACGGAAATCTGAATATTCATAGATTCTTCTCATATAAAATATATGAATTCCCATTGAATGAAAAAAAAAAAAAAATCACCATCAAAACACTAATTTCAATATGAATTGAATGAACAATCCTGTCTAGGAAT
>NW_022729727.1:110403-111576 GCF_011630105.1 Anneissia japonica | reverse complement strand
AAAAAAAAAAAAAAAAAAAAAATTGGTTCGTGTGGGAATTGAACACACAACCACCAGGTTTGCTATTCATTATCCACCTTCAACCTTTAAAAAATTTGCCCCGTGTGGGAATCGAACCCACGATCGCCGAGTTTACTACTCCTGATCCAGCATGACTAAACAGAGGGAGGTAAACCGCGGCCCATAAGCCATAAATGCGATAAACCTAGTACCACACCAAGTACCAGTTAGTAAAAATTCTTAGTATATATACACTGCAGGTTAATATTACGCATGGTCATGGTGTCAAAAAAAAAAAATGGGCCGTGGGCCAAGAGGGTTTATTTTTTGTTTAAAAATGTATAATTAAATTTATAATCGATTTATGATTGTTACCATCTCCATAACTTACACACTTTTTTTTTAAATAGACAAAAATGTTGGGAAAATTCATTATGCAAATTAGAAAAAAAATTGACCAATCATGTTACGGGATTGAATGTATTGTGCTCGTTGATGACGTCGCGAATTGCGAAATAACAACAAACAACAACCTTTCATGTCCCAGCCTGGGAACCCAATTCGAGCGGATGCCATTTCGAGCGAAAGACAATTCGAGCGACTTCGAGCGGATGCTAGTTCGAGCGGAAGAAGATCCACATGTGCGAACAACAACCTGTGCGAGTTATATACGAATTACTTTAAAATTTCTAAATAAATAAACAAACGAACATACCCACATTCATACAAATAATGATATATCTTTAATTATACTAACTTAGTCAATGTTATCCTTTCCACAGGTTTAAAAAAACAGTGGGTTTTGAACTTTAGAAGAAAATTGGTATGATGTCATTATTACAGGGGCGGAGCCAAAATTTTTCAAAGGGGGAGGGGGCACACAACAGTTCCAGAATAGATAAATGAGTAGCACATAACATTAATATGCATTGACATTTTTAAAATAGTGGCAAAACCTCCCTGTCTCACACTACTACACCATTTATTTGTGCACCTTCTGACACACCTACATACGTAAAAATAATTTAAATTCCTATGGTGATTAACAATTACATAATTAAAGTTGCTCCCATTCACAAATATAGGCCTAAATCGTACCGTAAATCTACAAATACAATTACAAAATTACATAATTCAATTACAATTTAAATACAAAACCCCAATCAGTGGCGG
>NW_022729727.1:107407-109365 GCF_011630105.1 Anneissia japonica | reverse complement strand
ACTCACATTTCTAAAGCAATAAAATATCGTCACGCACATTTGTGTTTGTGGTATTAATGTTGGTTAAACTATTATTGTGTACGTTTTTAAACACTTCAGATCATCATGAATACATTTTAGATTCAATTCACTGCAAGTAGGTCGATGACTGTTCTATTATTGAATGGTAAATGTTATTTAATACCTGGACTTGCGTCAGGAGAATCAGTTAGGGGGTCTATATGTATTTTGCTCAACCTGTCGTGAAAATATATTGAATACTCAGTGCGTGATTCAATATACATTTTTAAATCACATTTCTAAAGCAATAAAATATCGTCACGCACATTTGCATTTGTGGTATCACTGTGTCCCACTATAGCCAATTTGGCAACCAATGGACACAATGAAAAAGAATAGGATTATCTAGGAAAATATTAAACAAGATATTTATAGTTTATAGTTGTTTTTGTTTTCTTTTTAAGTGCTAATCTAATATGTTTTTCTATGTGCTCTTAGCAGTCACTGAACACAATGAAAAAGAAAATGATTAACTTAGAAAATATTAAAAAGGACAGTTGTACTTTATCACTGTGTCCCACTATAGCCAATTTGGCAACCATTGGACACAATGAAAAAGAATAGGATTTTTTAAAAAATATTAATCAAGATATTTATAGTTTATCACTGTGTTCCACTATAGCCAATTTAGGACACAGAAAAAATTATTAGATCACTATTTTTTTAAAATCAGAACAACTGCTTCTTTTAATAGATGAGGGAGGGACTTTTTTATTTGGCAAGAATATTGTAAATATTGTTATAAAAACAGGTTTAATTATTATTGTTTTTTTTAAAGAAAACGTATTTCCAATCACAAAATTACATTGTTTTTTATGCTGTTGAAAAAATGATGCGGCCAAGAAAAAGAAACATTTTTTAAAATTTCCCCATCAATATTTCCCAATTTTGTTGACGCGGGCTGGAGTGATGATCTAATAAATTTTTTTTTGTATAGGCATAATTATTATCTGTTCATTGTGCGTTCGATTTTGATAATGATAGGAATGATAGGAGCACTGTATGATCAATGTGCGCCAAAATAAATAGATGATTAACATAAAAAGTATGATGCCGTTTATTTGTACAATACTGCTATTGTTTCTAAAATTTGGTGGGGTAATATAGTTCATGTGGTTATCATTGGAAAGTTATTGATCTATTAGTAAATTCTATAATCTCGTTGTTGTACTCATATAGACATATTTTTTACATTTTTCATTTTATTTCTTTATTTATGTTCTTTGCAATTCATGACAGAGTAAACTCAACCATACATATTCAAAAACAGAGCGACGAAAATGACCTCCACGAAACTCTTAGGAGCTTTTAAAATGGAGACCCGGTGTTAAAATTAAAGTTTGTTTAGACATAAAGACAGTATATAACTGCCTAACTACAAAGGCATATTTATTTGATTTACATTTATTTTGATCATTGCCATTAGGACATTGTTTAAATCCACACTAGCCTATATTTTACACTGATTGTACTGTCGGCAATACCAGAGCCGTTCATTCCCATTACGTTATGGTCTTCCATTTCTATATCGCATAATACAGTGCATGACAAACGTCACATAACCACGTTAATTCGGATTTGCTCAGCTCAGTCTTACATGTGTAAATGTTCATATTGACACTGTATTTTTAGCATTGTTTTAAAGTAATAACCTATCAGACATTTACATGAACAACAAAACGAATGGAAATATATTTGTCTTAACTATTGTTTTCAGCAAAGTGGCGTATCCATATTTTAAAGAAGGGGGTGCTGGTGTAATGAGAGTCCACATCACGTCAGTACCATCGTGGTTGGCGGTGACACAAAATTTCAATATTTTATACCATTGGATGCCCCAAAATGGAACTTACATTACCTATTAAATAATAATGTTTTTGAAAAATTGAGTAAAAAAA
>NW_022729727.1:89673-107391 GCF_011630105.1 Anneissia japonica | reverse complement strand
TACCGAAAATGAAATGTAAGTACTTACTATTCTAAAACCTACCATATTCAACTGAGCCCCACTATGGTTGGGGCTCAGGTGAGAACATTTTGAGAAGTTGAGATTCGTTAGATGCACAAAAAGCACTTGAATAGTACAAAATTTACGATATCCACCTGAGCCCCAACATGGTTTTGGGGCGCAGATGCGTCAATTGCAAGAATTTGAGACTTTATAGATGCCCCAAAACAACAATCGGATACTTAAAATTGTATGAAAATTTTAATCCATTTATCTCAGCCCACCAGGGTTGAGGCTGAGGTAAAACAATTTTAAGAATTAGAGACTTTTAGATGCAGGAAAATGGCAAATACATAAAAAACAACAAAAGTTACTATCTCCACAAAGGCCTATCCCCATCATGGAGGTGAGAAAATGTTAAAAATTGGGGAATTTTGATGCCGGAAAATGGCAATGTCATACATAAGAACTAGGAAACTTACTATATCCACCCGTCATGTTTGTGGCTGCATGAGATTAAGTTGGAGAATGGCACTTTAATACTTAAAATTTATGTTGGTTATTTTTTAACATTTGAAAAGGGGATGTCAACGGGACGCAACTGCCAAAAAACTTGGCAGCGAAAGGACGCTACCAATAAACAATCAACAAACTACCGGGTTTCTGGGTTGATTTCCAAGGTACTACATGGCTCAACTATTTTTTACTTTAGATTTAATTGGTAAAAATCGCACACAAATCATACTACGTCACTGACGACGCCGGGGACGGCCACTCGATTTTGAGATTAATTTTCCAAATAAAGTTATACTAAATAACTTCTTATGACGAACTATTGTCTTCAATTGCCTTTGTTGGTCATTAACTGTCATTTTATCTATTTTTTGGTGATATTACCATTCTCTATAATCTATAAAACACCCACATAACAACGTCACGTTAGATCGATCGGTGGGGACGCCGTGGTGACGCTGGTAGGATCAAATTTCGTCGGAAGGTATCAAGATGATAAACAGTTTAATTGGACTAAATACATGCTTACCTAAGATTATACTAACTTTGGTTTCAAATCAAGGTCAAGTAGTTAAAAATCACCTTATTATGCGAATTAGCGCCCCTTAACTGATCATCGAGTCCGTTTTCAGCCTTCCCCCATTCCTCGGAACTACAAGGTATATCTCAGTTGAAGTCTCGTTATATTTACAAAACAAACAAAAATAGATAACAATAGTAAATGTGTTTTAATATCAAATCGTCAAATAACACGACCACACCTGTCTCTTATACACATCTTGTGCTGCATACCTTGCTTTGCCATTTTCGATAGGTGAATAGGACCTAATTGTAACTTTAGAGCACTGGTGAATATTTATTACTTCGTAATTTGCATAACGAATTATTTATAAACCATGCTTCCTACGATGTCATTATTTAGATATAATGGCACTCGACTTCAACGGTTATTTTAGGCCTATATATAATTGGAAGTAAAAACCATTATTTAGATATAATGACCTTGACACGATAACACGTGTGCATTACCATATATGAGCTTGAAGTCCAAGCATTATGGTTTTGCGACAGGTATTATTTATATATAATGAAATGTAAAAGCAGTTATTTATAAATAATGAGTTTGAAGTGAATTCGTTATTTATATATAATGAAATCAGTGAACTTATTATATATAAATAACTGTAAGTTACTTTTCATTATTTATATATAATGATTTGTTACCTTTTTATTATTTATATATAATGAAGTCAGTGAACTTATTATATATAAAAAATTGTAAGTTATTTTTCATTATTTATATATAATGATGTGTTTCCCCTTCCCTATTTATATATAATGAAGCCATTAACCTTATTATATATAAATAATGTTGGGTTAGCCTTTCATTATTTATATATAATGTAATCAGTAAACAAATTATATATAAATAATGAAAGGTTAATGCAATTATTTACATATAATCTTTTAGACGTAAATGCACTATATATAAATAATGGGTGATCTAGTCAATTATATGTTAAATAACAAATTACATATAAATTATTTTGTTAAATAATAAAGTTACACTCTGGCGCCTCATACATTTGTACCCTCTAGCTACCCGAAATGAAATAGTAGACTCCAAACAGACGTAGCGCGGTTATGGAGATCAAACATGACCGAAGGCATACTTTTTATATACATGCTTGATGTGGGACTTTCCCGCAATTCCCAACCTCAAAACCCTCGATTTCTCCCTGCAACATTCGTTGTACCTACGGACGACCTGCGGGCTTAGCTGGTAGTTGAGAGTAAACGATGTGTAAACCTACATTTATAGCCAATGGAAGTGTCTAAGCCTAAGGAATAGCAGTTTATCAAAGCTTAGGTAATAGCCCTATTATAAGGGTTTTTTATATTTTATTAATTTCCTAATCTAGGCTAGGCTAGGTGGGCCCAGGCCTAGGCCTAGGCCTAGCCCTAGCTAATTACTGTAAGGCCACTGGCCTACTAGTGTTTAGGCCTAAGCTAGCCTAGCTACTTATTTGAAAGCAGCAGAGTAGGGTGGCCTAACCTAGGGCCTAGGCCTAGCTATCCTCGGCCCTAGTTAAAACAAAATATAATAATGCTGTGAGCCGGTGTCGAAAGATGTGGTACCAAATGTTTTTATAATAAACATCATGTTTATTTTGCAGTTACGTAAGCAAATGCATGCAGTGTCAGTGAGTGAAGCATCATGTTGTGTGTGTGATGTGGGCCCTAGGCCATAGTAATAGGACTAGGCCTATACATATTTTTATTTGGTCTTCTTATATTAAAATACATGTATACCTGCCAACCTTGCTGGCGTCCAATGCGCCAGACAAAAAAAAAATGGAATTTGTATCTAGCGCCCTCTATGTAAAAATCAAAATATAGTGTGTCGTCTGTGTTGTTTTTTTTTTTTAAATTGTAGTGATCGAACTGCTAATGATTACAGTTGTTGTTCGGTAAACCTTCGTTAAAGTAAATTTATATGGCTTGTATTCTCAATCAAATGAAGAATTCACATCATTTTTATGAAATTTATTAAGATAATCAGCCTAAACATTTTATCTAATGATGCATGAGATAATACAACATAAGCGTGAGACGTAAAAAGTGGATGCTCAAAATGCGAAACTTGCACATTATGTGTGAGAGTTGGCAGGTTTAACATGTTGAACATTGATAAATATCAAATCATTTACAAAAAAAGGAAAATACTAAATATTCCTTATACACCACATAAAATTTATTACAGTAGATCTATACAAAGTTCAAAAGATTATAAACAATGATAACCGTCAGAGGGAATTGTTGGAGCCTGAATGTCATGGTTGAACTTAACAATTAAAAGGACATTAACTTCATAATTTGAGCTTCATGCATTAATTAATGATAACTTTTTAATACTTTTAAAGTTTAAAATATTAAAGTAGGAAAAGATCAAGTTAGGCCTCTAATCACAAAAAAAGTCAATGCAAGTGCATTCAGTTCTCCATATATATGTGCTCTATAAAGTCAAATATTATTATTATATATTACTATTTAAATCAATATTTAAAATAATTCTGAAGATCTTTTTGAATTTTGTTTTGGCTGAACCGCTGTTTTTTTTTTTGTTTTTTTTCCCCATTTTTGTATGCATGGATTGTGAATATTGTCATTCATTTAGGTAAGTCCAATAGAAATGATTTATTTGTCTAATACTTAAAATCAATATAGTGTATTATGAGATGTTCATTGATCCAAAAAGCTTGCGGGTTTTTCCACTTTTGCTATTTGAGGCGCACATTCAGTGTAGATGAATGGTGAAACTGTTGTAGTAAATCATGCTAAGTGGTAAGTAAACAATATACTTGTTTAAACATCACCACTCAACAGAAAAACAAAAGTGATATAAGACATTTTTATTATTTTTTAATATTGGTTATCAATTAATGATGATGTAGGCCCTAATCGGCTTGATTGACAATTTAGATACTGTAGGCTAGTGTGTAGGCCTTAGTTAGATCAGGGAGTTGTGGTTAGATAGTAGGCATTATTAACCCTTACATACTGGACTGAAAAACACATACACTACTTACAGTACACTATTTCAGTCAATCCTGGACCATGATATTTACAAGGGAATAAAATTGGCAGTGACATTGATGAATTTGTTTTGCTTATTGTATCATGCCTTTATTGTAAATGAAGTCAATTTTAATAATAAATTTGAAGTTAGGTTTACTGTAAGTGTTTAAAGTCCAATTTATTATTTTTATCTGTTAAATAATAATTAAATATCAAATTGTATCTTGTCTGTGTTAGGAAAATAGGTGCTTAAAAAATATAATAATATATGCTTACTTATTTTTACATTGATTAGCTTTCACTCGCAAAAGAAAAAATTCACAGGATGCTAAAAATAATACCATCCTAATATGTTTGCTGAACTATGAAATATATTGGTGGTGTACTGAATTATCTGTGTCTTTGGTAACTATTAGTGATACTAATGAATTTGCACCTATAATAGTAAGACCATGGTAAATAGTTAATTCGATTCAATATTTATTTACTGTCTGAGAGAGTTCAAGGTTACTGTATAACATAAACAGTATTCCAATTCATTCTAGAATAACCTTATTAATTTCCTTTATGAGTTGTTAAGTAATTATCTTGGTTGATTCCTCAATCAATTGAATTTTTGTATTGACTTTACATCTTACATCTGAAATTTTATCTAAAAAAAATATTGACAATCTTCCAAACGTATGAATGACTTCATTTTGGAATTTCCATTGTGGAAATCCCCACCGATGTGGAAATGCAAAATTAGTTTGACATGTCCCAACTAGCATTCAGGGCGGAAGATTAGAGATACACAGTAGGACGTTATCATGTGTCTCTGATTTGGAATGATTGATAAAAAACTTTTTTACGGAATATAATTTCGTTCTAAGTTATTTATTAAATAACTGTATCATGAAGAGGCAATTATTAGTAGAAAGTGGTGAATGCTTTGGTAAGTATTTTTTATTTTTATACCAGAATGTTGTTGTGTTTACTTGCTCTAGAAGGACTTGTGCGTTATGCTTCTCACCACAGTCTGTACGAGAGACTATATGTATGACCTGAGCTCAGTGTACGTAAGGAGAACACTCATAAACTTTATGAATTACTTAAAGACCAATGCCGACAAATGACCAACATCTAAAATCAATAGTGCTGAAACCAGAGTGCTTAATAAATATTTAAATTATTATTATTATTATTGTTTATTATTATTCTTGTTATTGTTATTATAATTTTTATTATTATTATAATTATTATTATTATTATTATTATTGTTGTTATTATTATTATGTTCTAAAACCTACCTTAAGGGGAACTTAGACAACGGAAAAAATTACAGAACAATTTAAAAAAAACGACGTTAAGGGGAAAATAACACTAAAGATATTCCCCTTAATTCCGATTTGTAAAATAGGCCTACCTCCTCCATTGAGGAAAAACAAAATTCTAGTCATTTTAACAGAATGTGAGAATTTTAAATCAATCTGGGAAGCAGCCTTCACATTTCGGGAGAATTGGACCTCGTCCTGGCGCCACCATTTAACAGTACGTCTTATACAGAGTATTTGGCAAATTTTTAAATAATAGTATAAGCTCCATACTTACTGTAAATACTTGAATAAGTGCCGCTCTCGAATAAGCACCTCTCTAAAGCCTCCAAAAATTATTCGAGGATTTACGGTAATATCATTCTTAAGGAGTATAAATTATTTCTAGGAAAATGCAAGACAGGTTTGTTGGTATGGATTATCTTGACATTGGAAATGTGGATTTTCTTTACGCAGAGGAAGGAATTTTTCTATAATGGTGGGGGACAGAGCTGAAAACTTTCCCAAGAGTTGAAACGTTTTTCCCAGGGGTGAGGAATTTCCTTGCTAGAAAATTCCCATGCCCCTTGACATTGAGATAATGGCAATTCAAATAAAGGATGCTTATCAAGCATCAAAATACTAATAATATAATAATAATTTTCTACTGCAAAATTGAAAGAACATTACGAAATTAATCTAATTAATTGTAGGCCTATGTATATTGATTTTATTTGGTTTTTTATAAACTTGTTTGTGTATTTTTATTCTTTTTTTTTATCCTTTTTAATCTTATAATTTTAAATTCTATTTCTTTGTTTTGCAATAATGATTAAATGTCTCATTTTTAAATTTCTTCTGTTTTTCTTCCTAAGTATTATAAATTTTTATTATATTATATCTTTTATTTTAAATTGCTGTTTCTCTAAGGATGGATTAACTAGCTTGTGAGCTACAGCGATTATAATTGCTTTTGTTAATCCTTGCCTCCTTAGATTTTCAGTTTTATTCTGTATTGTGAATTTTTATTTTACTGTATTTGCAAATTGTAATGTGATTTTTATAAAAGGCTAAATAAAAAATGAATGAATGAATCACTGGACATCAAAGGTTATAACTCTGGTATCGACATTCTACGCGTTGTGTGCATACTTGACTGATTTCATGCCCTGACTATCACAAAAACCATAGCAACCCGAACGATAACTAACCGTCGGTGTGTGACAAACTACCCATGCACATGTCAGTTGTCATGATAATCATGCATTGTGCGGTGATTTCAAAGGCCTAATGATTTTTTTGCACTAAACTTTGGCTTAAATTTTATTTGGTAATTTCAACTATAATTTTACCAACTACAGTACAGTATTTATTTATTCTTTCTTCATACTGACTCTACACTTTCAATAGATAGTACTGGTTTCCAAAGTGGTTCAGTTCTTAACTACAAAATTGTAAAAGCAGATATATACTGTACACATTGTGACCAAAAAAGATTAACTACAAATTAAAGTAGATTTAAAAGGAACATTGAAAGAAACTTAAGAAAAATAAAAAAAATTAAATAATAAATATTAATATGCAAGGTAAGAGAAAATCAGGTTAAATTAAGATGGTATTATTGAGGATTTGAAATAGAATGCTTAAAATTTGAAAGTGTCATAGATTTAAAGTTGGTTTTAGGGTCAGGCTCACTATAAACATGCAATTGAAGTTTAAAAATCAAGAAAAATAAAGTTCAGTTAACAAACTAGGGTTTCTTTAGAACGAAACTTTAATATGTCAAGAACAATTCCCTGAAATCGTAACATTTAACTTCAAATAGTTTTTTCATGGAATAACCTTTAACATTATCAATACATTTATTATGTGATAACGTATGTTACTGAACCAATGTTGAATAATAGATGGTTGTAAGATGATTATCTATAACTGAGTGTAGAATGTACCTACAGTATAAACATACGATGACAAATAAAAAACAAGTGGGGGAAAGTGCCACACCCAAGTAATTACACATTTATATTGTTTTGAAAAATTGATGCTGTAATAATATAATAATATATTTTAATCCAGTTGATACTTTTAATTTTCGCTCACTAAAAGTAAACAAAGAATATATCTTCCCCATTAAAAATCTACGGAGATGCTCTGGTAACAAATGACATAAATTCATTAAACATACACTTCCAATAATAATCGCATTATTTATGTAAATGTTAGTAAAGTAAGTTTTATATAATTATGTAACACCGATCATGTGTCTATCGTTGTAAAATCAAGTAAAATTATAGTTTCTCTTCTCAGTTGTGAGTATATACAGTACATGTCATTAAAAATAAGTGATACTGAAACCTCGCATTCAAAATGAGCACATTTTTCGAAACTATCATAAATTACTATAAAAGAGTATTTTTGTCTATAATCAACAACAAGAACATTTGATTTGTTTTTTATATTTTAGCTATGGTTTTTGAGAAAAAAATCATTGAAGTAGTTGATAATATGTTCTTTTTTTAATGATATGTGGTTAAGCCCCTAGGTTTGCTCGTTCTTTCAATTTGATAAAGTTTTTTAACCTACGTTACCAGGATTACTCATCTAATAAAACATTATAAAGATGATTTGCAAACATACAGTATTTGTTGTCATCATATCTATTTAATGTGTAACGTTTGCTTTCACGAATTTACTTGCGATTATAATGTACACAAAATATTTTAGTGTAATATATGTTACCATCAAAATAAATCAGAAATATATGCAATAGGAATAATTTCCATGAATGATAGCATTCCTATAGAGAGTCACTGTATGTTTAGATATATGTAAAAGAAAGTAAATATATCAGCCACTGCCCATGTTTTTATTAATGATGTTTATTACATGCTATATCATCAATAGCATACGTTACTTTGTGTTTAACATCCGTTACTTTCCACAACGTAGTATTCCTTTCAACTAGGCCTAAGCTATTGCCTGAAACTTTCAATTTAACATTTCATTATAAATATCAACTATATCAACATTGTTAACTAAATATAGTCGAGACACAGCCTATAATAAATACTTATCAAATTGCTTCACTTTAATGATGGACATACTTGTAGGACCAACATTCGGGGGAAACACAAAGTTGGTAAACACAAGGTTCTGGGTGTCAATTGCTCGATGCCATTTTTTCTTAGAAGGTTCTAAAACTTTCATGTGTCGTTGGCGGCGTAAATAAAGTCATTTATAATAGTTTTATGCCCTCTCTATTTCATTATATGGATTAATATTCTAAAACGTAACGTACAGTAGGTTACTGTAACGTAAATTACCTTTCTAATTACAATTACTAATTAAACATGATTACTTAACACTAATGATGATTTACTGACGCTGTATCCATGCTTATTAGTTAACTACTTCTCACGTTTAGTTTGGTTCAACTTCCTAAACTGGTATATGAAGAAATCAGGTAACATATGTTTCACTGCTTAGAAGCGACAATATTTTGCATAGATGGCTATCCTACTTTTACGAATTAAAGATACAGTATTCATAACATCTTTAATACTAAGCAAATATTAGTTATTGCCTTGAAGTTTTCCTGCAATAATATATGTTTTTTCCTGGCAATTATGATTATGTAACGTAAATTACGTGCATTTGGCGACACGGATAAACTTTACCATAACCACACTAAAATCACCTCGATTAAAAAAACTTAAATTACAAATTGACAACCTTCCAACCAGCTTAAAAATCGGCAACTACTGTATAAGCCATGTGGTACACAGCATTTATTGAATGGCAGATTGCTAAAACAGTATTTTTTATCTGGCGACAGACGAATTTTGCATATTCATGACTATAAATATCATCCTAACTCTGTTGTTAGTTATCAAAACTCCATGGAATTTGGTACACTTTTCTAATATATTATGGTCTTTTGAATTTTGGTATTACACTTTCCACATTATCATATTTTGTCATTCCCAGTTGGTGAAATATGGGCGACATAGTTTGCACGATTATAGTGAGCCTGACCCTTTAGTATGATCTTGGAGTTTATTCCATAATTTAGTAGATCGGTATACAAATGTTCTTTTACCTTGCATATTATTATGTGATGTCTGGTGGTTTATGAGACTCACTTTGCAGAAAAAATAAATAATATTTTTGTATCTACTCAAATGCTCATTTTGTGAACCTTAGTCCAACATTTTCAAAGTGACAGTTACGTGTTATATCAGTTTTCACGAATCAAATTGTGGTTTAACAAGATCATGGTCAAAAGAAATCAGATTTAACAGACATTGCAAAGTACCCAAAATTAATGAAATAGTAGCTAACACCATTAAAAGGTATGGCACGCTGTTTAGAGTGGTAAAGAAATGACTAGGAATTCCTCTTTGACATATAGAATATCAACAAAGTTCACAATGTTGTAACACAACTCTCAAATAAACTTCTAACAAGAATCAGGTCTAAAAACAACACAATTTAAAACATTGGTTTTAAAAAAAACCACCCTATTGTCTCGCATACGTAAGCCCTCGCCTTCTCAAACATTCTGTATTGCATCACCCTTTCTTTGAGACCGTGACATCATCAATGTCACAGTTAAAATCGGAAGACTGTACGTCCTGCTGTACGCACACACTATGTTTGCGAGCAGAGACACATCCTGTTGTCTTTCCATTTTTCATGGGGTGAGTATTTTTGGGAATTTCCACACGTTCAAGGTACTTCACACCTGCTGTTCCTACTTCTATAAAATTCATCACCCCTGTCAAAAAGTACACACCATCCCTGCAACAGTGTGTTTTCTTGTGGAATATAATTTATAAGTATCTGAGATTTATTATAGTCCTAGTAAACTAAGTGATTGCCAAATTCCACAAAAATGTTATTGTTTCCCTGACCTGTCATCTTTGAAAAATGGAAACACAAAAAAAAAAAGCCATAATTAAAATTGACTTTTCCATTATAATACAGTACATATCCAATTATGCTTGTTTCTAGTTAAGAAAAAGAAACTGAAGATGGATGATGTGATTCCACTGGCATCAAGTGAGCCCCCAGTGATTCGCCGGGGTTCGGCAGATGCCAGCGTTGGAGATACAACTTTCACTCCAAGAACCTATCAGGTATTACATTTTTTAATGTAATTTGTATTAAACTCTGGTTTTCATTGAAGTGTAAAACATTTGAAAGGTGACTTTGGTGCAAAATGTAGAAAATGCAAGCAAACTTTAGTTACAAGAACATGTTTTTTTCATCTTTTAAGCTTAAAAGTACCTCCAGGCAGAGAACATAGGCGAAGGTGACTTCGGCGCAAAATAAAAAGATAATGGCGGATTCAGAAATTTGAAATAGAGGAGGGTCAGGAAGGCAATTTTAAAGACCATCTGACAGACTGGGACCTCCTTTGAATCAGCCTATAAAAAGTAGATGAAACTGCTAAATTATTGTTTTTTATCAGTTTTTAAAATGTTATGAGTTTAAAATACAAGCAAAAAACATTTGAAAGACGACTTTGGCGCAAAAAATAAAAAGCACAAGAACATTTTTTTAAAAACATATGCTTCATTCTTCAGGTGGAATTGTTAGAGGCTGCACTTAAACAGAACACCATTGTGTGTTTGCAAACAGGGACGGGTAAGACCTTTATTGCTGTGATGCTCATCAAAGAACTTGCGCATCAAATACGCAAAGCCTTTGATGAAGGCGGTAAACGCACCTTGTTTCTTGTAAATACAGGTAAGCAGAACAATTTATATATTGGATTTTATTGTCATTATATTTTTGTTGTCATCAATAGCATCATTATCATCATCACCATTATCATTATCATCCTCATCACCACTATCAACTTCATTTATTGTCATCATTGTTCATCGTCATTAATACCATCATCTTCATTATCATCAATACCATCATCTTCATTCATAAATAACCTTATAAAATAGTTATCATCCATCATTATCATCATCAAGCAGGCCAATGGATCCAGAAATTTGAAATAGAGAGGGGGCCCTTAATGGCAATTTTAAGGATGGAGGGACCAGACTATCTTGCTTGCCAGTCCCCCTTGAATCTGCATTAAGAAAAATACATGCAAACTTGAAAAGGGCATATTTTCAAGCCATAGTTAATATGCCAAAATGCATTAGTGTATTCATGCATTCATCAAATATAGATAAACATCTCATCTCATATTATATAATGTTTTTTCATTCATTATGTGTGCAATTGAGTATACAGCCATCAAAATTGATAGGTTATTTTTGTGCTTCGTACCCAGTAAACTCTTTGGTGTCAAAGTTACAATATGGTCGTAAATCGTGTTGGTCCACTTTAGTTTATTTTTTTACCTTGTTTTGTATTGGTCATGGTTTTGGTTGTGTGCATGCTTAACGTCACGACGAAATACATGAGCAATTATTTCCAAGAAATTACTGACGCCTTTTTTTTCATGTAATAGAACAACTATTGTATGATCAAATACCCCACACAATAATAATAATAATAATGTGGAATATTTAAAACTACTGTATATATCAGTCTTGTTTTTCATTCCTGGCCCAAACCTAGGCCTACTGTACTGTAAGCACGGCCACCGAAAATGGTGCATGCTGTGTGTAGCATAGGAAATGCATTATCGGGTGTGTTTGATAAAACATGTCTACAAAAGCTTAATACTGTCACTGCAGAAGATTTTGGAAGTGCGGCCGTTCCGTTGCAAATCAACGTAACTTGAAATTTTCACTTTTAGAAAAAGATAGAGTTAAAGTTTGCATGTTCGGAACTTTGCAATAAATTGTCGTACCCTTTTTAAATTTTGTAGGATTGTATATTTATAGACATTGTGATTATATGTGAAATTTTAATTACAACCGTTTGTTTATTGAAAAGTTATTATTAGCGATAATTACAGAGACGTTGTTTTGCCTTGGAAAAATGTCAGGCTCGGTATTGTTGCAAGTAAGACATACGGTATTTTTGGAATTTATCATGTTTTGGGGCAATCATATGCATTACCTAGCTCCTTCATACGTCACTGTTAAGAATATTGATATAAAAACATGAATGACAGTTGATTCTGCCTTGCCAAACTCCATCAACTCAAGACAAGTTTTTGACTACCATTCTGAGGCAAAACAATGTATCTTCTTCGTATACTGTATGTACTGAAGTTACATTGTTTTGCCAGGCAAAACTACTATATTTTATTAAAGTTTTGTGCTTAAAGATAGGTGGTGCTATCTCTGAAACGACTCATTATTGATACCTGAAATTTTCACAGCTAATTCAGACGTGTTTAATATGCTCCCAAATGATATCTCAAAATCGACAAAAATGTCAGTTACGATGTTTTACCTCGGGACGGCCGAGTATGAGAAAAGCATAAATTACTTCCCTCCACTCCACAGGAGAAACAATCATACCCTGTGGGCAGCAAACGCATTACAAGCGGCCAGGCTGACGGACCAATTTTATCCAAGGGGGACCAGTTTTAGCTGCTAAAATTGACCCAGAGGACTGATTTCAGTGGTCAAAAGTAGTCCGACAAACAAATTTTGGCAGCCAAAATCAGCCCACCGGACCTTTTTTGGCCAAGACCAATTTTGGCATGACGTGCCTACTAAAGTTTGCTAAATTTTCCTTTTTTTCAGTGCCTTTGGTGAACCAACAAGCTGAGGTAATAAAAAAACATACTAATTTGGAGGTGGGCAAGTATGTTGGTGCAATGAATGTGGATCTGTGGCAGAAAGATCAATGGTTGGAGGAATTCCAAAACAACCAAGTTCTTGTGATGACTGCCCAAATATTCAAAGACATTCTTCAGCATGGATACATGGGTCTTTCAAAAGTCAACCTGATGATATTTGATGAATGTCACCATGCTGTAAAGAATCACCCATACCGAGAGATCATGCGCTTTTTTGACATATGTCCAAAAAAGGACTATCCGCGTGTAATGGGTCTCACTGCTTCCATTTTGAATGGGAAATGTGAGCCTCGTAAACTTGAAGATAGATTATGCGACCTTGAACTAACCCTGAGGAGTGCAGCTGAAACAGCTAATGATGTTGCTGCCATGAGTCGGTACGGCACCCGCCCTAAGGAGTACATTGTACATTGTGACGTTTACAAGGATGAAAGTGGTTTGTTTCAAGAAATTAATGACATCCTGATGAAGACTTTAGATTTTTTCAGCAACTATGGAGGAGAAGTTGATGGTGAGAGGGATCGGGATCCCAGAATCCAACCAAAACAAGCCATTTCAGAATGTCATAGTACACTGTATACCATTGGTCCATTAGGGGTGAAGATAGTTGTTCCAATGCTTGTAGCAGAACTTGAAAAATTAGAAAAACATGAGTTTATGGAATTAAACAGATTGTTTATTCAAACTGCTCTTACAACCCTCAAATGGGTTAAAATGCTTTGTGATGAAAAGATTAAAAATAAAAAAGATCAAACCAGCTTAGAGTTTGTGCCGCATAAAGTAGTACGACTACTTGAAGTACTTAAGGAGTTTCGTCCTGATGAAGAAATGATGGTTGATGGAGCAAATTCTTGTGCCGGTCACAGAGAATCTACAAATGGAAAGGCAATGCCTTTGGACACCATGAATGGGACCATTGACCCAGATGAAGATAGCAATGATGAGGATTACGAACCTCCATGTGGACCTGCTTTTGTAGAAGGCGATCTTTGTGGCGTTGTGTTTGTTGAAAAGCGTTATACTGCTGCAGTATTAAATAAACTATTAAGACATATTCAAAAGTCTGATAGTAACTTGCAACACGTTAAGAGCGATTATATAACAGGGCAAGGGCGTGCATCTCTGTCAAATCGAAGTATACAGACAGAAGTACAGTTCAAGAAACAGGAAGAAATTCTTCGACGATTCCGACGCCATGAAACTAATCTCCTGTTTGCAACAAGTGTCATTGAAGAAGGTAAAATTAAGGCAGGCAGAGGATTTGCTTCTTTTTTTGTTGTTATTGTTTGTTTAAATTTTTTGTAAAATTTAATTAGTAACAAAACAATTTCAATTTACCATTTAATTTGAGAAAAATAAATGATGACTGATGTAATTATCAAAAGTGTCAATTAAAGAACTGAAAGCACCCAGAAAATTGTTCATAATATAAAAAGAGCATTAAAGAATTTTTCTTTCCTGCTAATCTGAATGACAAGATAAAAACTGATTAATTTAGAATCATTTAAACTCTTTCGGCTGATGAAACTGTCGTCCATTTCTGTAAGCATTTGAGTATTTGCTGATTGTTGGTTGCAGACTAAAAAGGTTGTCATTCAAAAGCTATCTGTTGCACTCACCTTGTCATGTTGCATCCTTTATGGAATAATGTTGGTCAATGACTGTGCTGCAATGTTGCCCAGCTTATCTTATTATTAATATTACTATCTTATTATTAATATCACTTGCTGTATGTTTACT
This sequence comes from Anneissia japonica, assembly GCF_011630105.1. NCBI lineage: Eukaryota > Metazoa > Echinodermata > Crinoidea > Comatulida > Comatulidae > Anneissia > Anneissia japonica. Next base: position 92,544 of record NW_022729727.1, on the reverse strand, counting down.
TTCGTTGCACAGGTGTTGATGTACCACGTTGTAATGTAGTTGTGCGGTTTGACTTACCGAAACATTACCGGTCTTATACTCAATCCAAAGGCCGAGCGAGGGCAGCTGATTCATTTTACATCATGCTCACTGATGTCTCAGAAAGTGAAGAATTTCAAGAGGATCTTCATCAGTTCAGGGAGATTGATAAGGTATTGTGTTGGTAAAATGTGAAAAAAATATGTTAATTTCTTTACGTAGGAAGCGGTTTGGCACAGTGGGACCAGTTTGGTTTTCTAACCTCAAGGTCAGGGTTCAATTTTCACTGTACATTTCACTTGTGCCACAAAGCACTTTGGAGCTTCTCTCCAACCAGGAGTACCTTGTGGGGTTTGCTTGACTGCTCCTGCACTGGTTACAGCAGCAACTGAAATCAGGTGCACCCAATAACCTTCGAAAAAAAGTGCTTATCTTTTGATACTGACAAAGGACTCCGATGGGGTATATGCGTCAAGCACTCCCATAACAAAAGTGAGACGGAAATACAGTGCATCACACATTTTATGTTGGTCCAGACATATGCAGCACCCTTCTCTCTTTATTTAAATGCAAGTTTATCTACATCTGGTTCAGGCGTACAGAGCGTCCTTCTGTTGCTAAGTAAATCCGGACGTAAGCGGCGCCCTTCTCTTTTCGATAATGATGGAAATCAATCAGAGTCCAGTCATATGATTCTGTGCTTTTGTGTTTATCATTTTATTCTTTTGATTTATTTATGCCTACTTGTTTGTATCTTATTAATAATGTAATGATTTATACCTCTGCAAAAAGGAGGTTATGCATTCACAGTTATGTAAGTTTGGAAGAAGTTTTTTAGATCCGGCCGTACGTGTATTTTTCTGTGGAGAACTCTATCTTGTGTTTCAGTATCCTAGGCATCATCGATCTGCAAGTTATTAGGTGTTATTTATATACAGTATCTATGATTTTATTTATTCATATACTGTAAATATATATTGTACTAGTAAATGATTTTGTGTGATTTTTGCTTCAAATCATAAAAGAATGACGCTGTGAAAATAAATAATAATAATTACCTACATAGTAAGTAAAATAGACAAATATTGATGTGTTTATATTGAATTTGTTCAGTTTAGAGAGATCAATGATCAAAGGAATAAAAATAAATGTACTGTAAATAATTTACATTGATAGTCATTCAATGCAATAAAGTTTAATGATGATAATTGTATTTACCCTTGGTGTCCTTCTAAATATTCTACATAGGAACTTGGCTTGGAGGATGCCAATTCCTTGAATCAATATTCTTGTTCAAGATCCCTCATGAATAAATTTATGGTTTATAATAACACGCATAAATAGTTCCCAGTCATCGGATTGGTTGATTTCATACCACGGGACATTAGTTATTTTGCCCATTTCATCGCTCATTGTTGAAATTCTGTCCACCATGCATTTTTTCCATCCGAATCGTCCATTGCATGTTGCCTATGCATAAGAAATGACTTCAACCTGATAAAATCTTTTGATTGGTTAAAAAAATGCGGTACTGACTTTTTCCGGAGGGTTAAATCCATGAAATGATGACACGCCACATATAACCTTTCTCGGGCCTACTTGTCTTAGCGGTGTGCAATGTATCAGAGATATTGTTTACTGTAAACAGCTGTGAAGTATTTTAATTGCATAGATGGTACCCCACAAACTAACTCAAACTTTTTGCAAAAGCTGTGCGGAATTTGGCTTTTATTGCCTGAAATGCACTGACGGATTTCTAGCGTAGATGTAGGCCTATGTTTTGTGCTGACGATAGGCCAGACTAGCTAGGCCTAGGCCCAACCGATCTATTTAGGTGTGTTATAAAATATATAATAAATGTTTTCATTCGTTGAAAAATGACTGTTCCATTCAACTCGTCTCTGCCTTGTTGAATGGAACAGCCAACTCATGAAAATATTTCTTCCAATTGCATTCAGCGTTTAGGCAGTGCTCCATACCGTTAGTATTTTGACGTTGAAATTTTTTAACTAAATTTAGTCTATTTTAATTAGCAACTCATCGAAGAACATCACTTGGGAATACACTAATAGCAGATTTACCGCCATTTGACAATACTTAGTAGGTAATTTTGTGTATTTTTGAATCAGTTTTCTAAGGCAAGTGGAGAGTCTCTACCTGTTGTTTTCAGTCGGTCATTAGCAAGACAAAGCCGGCTCTATTGTTCATTTCACAATTGGCTTAACAACTGAACGTTTTTAAGCGATCGCTTTGCTTTGAATTTTATGCAAGAATGCTACCTGGTACCCGTCGGAGGATCGTTGTGCCTGGAAACGTTGTTTTGTTAGCCTCGATCTTAGTATGGATAGCTTTAACAACTAATCGCATTAATTGCCACCGATATTATCCTGGCAATATAACATGTTGTCGGGTAAGCCATGGTGTTACCCTATTGTTATATATACTGCCGGAACATCCTAACTATAATGTCACACAACGTATTATACATAATAAATATCTTGGTTCAAGAATCCAATACGATAGGAAGTCAACATGTACTTTTCAAATTGAACTTCTTATATGCATGGATATTCATCCTAATCCTGGGCCTGTTACCAATAGGCCTACTGAAAACAGTGTCTCTTGTGTGAATACAAATCGTAAGTCCTTAAATGGACTAAAAATTGCTCACCTGAAAATAAACAGTCTGTATGGGAAAATTAATCTACTTCGTTTGTCAATCAGACCAATTAATGTACATGTTCTAACTCTATGTGAAACCAAGTTAGACGCTACAATATTGGACAGCGAAGTTAATATTCCCGGATACAGAGTTATTAGAAAAGACCGGAATCGATCTGGCGGAGGTGTTGC
>NW_022729727.1:66153-89615 GCF_011630105.1 Anneissia japonica | reverse complement strand
GTAATGAAGCTTTTACTTACTTGGATTCTTAATGTATTGTATATATTTTTATGTATTGTTTTTCTTTCGAGGGCCTCTTCAAGTCAGCTGTACTACTGTAGTGCAGCTGTTAGAGCTACCCTTGTGAAATAAAGTTGAAATAAAAAAATAAAATAAAAAATAAAATGAAAGGAAGAGACACAAGGAACACAGTTCTTGATATTTATACATTTTATATCTATGTTCTCTTTATACAGATACTGCAAAAGCGTTGCCACAATAGGGAACCCCACACGGAAGAGAAGATGGACATGCATATCGCAGACAATCTGCTTCCACCATATATGCCACGCAAAGAGGAAGGCGCTCCACGTGTTTCAATGACTTCTGCAATTTCATTAGTTAACAGGTAATTCTATCTCATAAAGACGTAACACAAACACACACACACACACAGGTTTTGCTTCATGACAAAGTTATATTATCTAACGTTGATTCAAAAAGCATTGGGATGAGCACTGAGTATGAATAGAATATATACAGTAGGTTATTCTAATATTTCAAGGTCATTTATATTATAGACAAACAAGTTTTGATTTATTTTCCTAGTTACAACTTCTTAATAAAATGCAAAAATCTTGTATTCATCAAATTAAAAAATGGCATAAGAAAGTATGGTAAAGAATAGAAAAAGATGAAAAGGAACCCTCAAGTAACCCAGTTTTTATTTGTAAGAAAAGAGGGACCAACATAGATTAAGGTATACAAAAACAAGATCAAAAATAGAATAAAATGAAAAAAACTTAATATTTATGATTTGTTTTATTTTAGTGTTGGTTGCTTTTATGTTTTTAGATCATTCTTCCTCAGTTACACCATCAGTTGCGAACTTCCATATCCGCAACTACTCAACTAGACAGTCTTCTTACCATTGACTTTGATGCTCAACCTCTTGTTTACACACTACTGTAATTTCGTTGCTGGTCCTACATTACTACTGTTGTTGCTGGCCCCACATTATCACTGCGTATCTTAAGCACTGCACAAAATTAAAACATTTAAAACAAATCTTAAACTATATATATTTTCAGGTGATACTGCTCATTATTTAATTATATAGTCAGTTTTGCTATATTGTTAATTATTATTAGTATGACTGCATGCCATGTTTACAAGCTCTGCGTTTTTTTGTCCACGCCACTTGTTTAATACATATGATTTGCAAGTGAAGTAATTGATTGATAACTAATGGAGTTGAAGTTACTCCAACAAACTTCTGGAGTAAAGCTGCACCTAGACACAGATTACCATTATCATCATTCTTTTTCTTATTATTACTATATTATTATTTTATATTATTATACAGTAACTACCTATTACTAGTATACTACTGCTATACCTGTATTATTGTTATTGATATGAATCTTACAGATATTGTGCAAAGTTACCAGGAGATAGCTTCACACACCTGACACCCCAATGTAAAGTGGTGCAGGTGAATCAAGGCAATCCACCTGTCTATCAAGCCACCTTGTGCTTGCCAATCAATGCCCCAAATAGAGATCCCATTGTTGTAAGTACAACTAATATATCATTCTGTTGAGAAGTAGTAGTGTAGCAGTGTTAAGCTATGTCTACACCACAGGTGGACAAAGTGCTATCCATAGGCCACACGTAGCATGATGGTACCACGAATATATATTAAATACACGATTTATTGAGAGGGAATGGTGTGTACACCTCCTCCAATTTTTGCACTGCCATTTTGTCAAAATACAAAATGGATTACAAATACAAAATGTTACAATATTTCGTAACACAGCATAAACTGAACACATATTTCCGGGCATCAATAATAGCATTCCCACGCTAATACCCCTCACTTTGCACTATTATGAAAAACTGATACTCCCCTCATTTCAATAAGCCTGGATCCGACCTTAAATATCTACTTGTATGTTGAATATAAATGCCACATTACATAATCGTTTAAAGATTTGTGTGTGTTGTAATGTTATTAAATTTCAATAATTTTGTTTATTGAATTGCTTGTAATTTTTTTAGGGTGTTGAAATGCCTCGTAAGAAGTATGCAGAGATGGCTGTTGCCCTGAAGACAATTGAGATGCTGCATAAACAAGGTGCAAAATATTTCTAAACCAATACGTTCTCAATACTACGGGTTACTGGGTTATCTTCATTGAAAATCATCTCCTTTTCGTCAAAAGCTTATCATATTTACGTTTAATAGAACAACCTTTATTGATTGAATTTATGTTGTTTTCATACCAACGTTTGGTGGGGTTCCCATAAAGAGAAGGCTAAACCATTGTCTACCCGGTGAAAATTTCACTTACAACACCTGTATGTGTCATGTTAAAAACATATTTATACCCCACTGGTATATGGACAGTCCAAAACGCATTCATATGGCTCTGCAAATACAGTACTTGAGATTCGGTTCCCTGAGACATCATACTTGTTCATAACTCCCTGGTTATAAATAATTCATAAAATACTTAATCTCTCGATTCAGAGGACCTAGAGTACAAATTACAGTAGACTAGGGCGAGAGATGAAAGTGCATCTGCATAGCCTAGAAAAATAACGTGAGTAAACAACTGTAGCTGTGCTGAGTCTATGTCTAAACCTGAAATATCTTTGTGATAGCTAATTCAACACTATTCCTTTGAAAACAAAATTTCAACATTTTAAACACCTCTCTAAAGGTCATCTTTTTCTATTTTTTTCTTAGGTAGGAAGGGGGACGCCCCTCCCAAAGCCACTCCCCTGACCTACGTCCTCTGCTGTTGTTACGCGACAAGTTCTTTGTCTTCCATTTTGGACGACCTATTTCCTTTTTCTGGCTAAACCCCTGATGTGGAGGACATAATTCCCACTAAATTCTGACTAAGTCACAAGTTAATTTTGGAGAAAATGACAGATTTTATTGTTAGGTCAACAAACTTGATGTTTTAACTTCATTATTTCATATCTATCAATCGTCTAACAACATTTTAACAACATATGACAAGTAACTGAATTTTGTTACAATTTTTATACCACATGCAAATTTTTAGTTTGGTTACGAAGCACATTTTGTAACTTTCCACTGTGCTGTCATGTGCAATATTTATACATTGTGTTAAAATAGTTAGATTTCACAATTATTTAAACTACCGTTATTCAAGATGCTTCTGCACAAATAATCAAACTGATAGATTGTATAATGAATTACACTAATATAAAACAGTCATATGTAATAAAGAAAACACTACAGTATTTCAATTCTTAATCATTTTGGTCTTTCTACAATTAATAATGTTATTTTGTTTTATTTGTATCACAGGAGAGCTGAGTGATCGATTGTTACCAATCGAGAAAAATGCATTCCTAGAGTCTGAGAATTTTGGATATAAATCCTTTGAAGAGGAGTATGTTGAAGGCCAGGCTAGGCCAGGTACAACCAAACGAAGACAGTATTACAATAAACAGGTCAGAAAACTCAATCATCGTGGGTTGCGGAGTGATGTGAGGAAATTTTTTGCCTAGTGCAACAGCAGAATTTTCTTGAATGAACATCCTAATATACTCCAAAATTGTTATGATATTTTTTTTCTCTCCTGGGATAAAGTGTTAGTTGTGTGTTTAGCGATATTGTTGCTACTGTATACATGATGCCATTTTTATCCTCTATATTATTACTATATTTCTTTTCATCACATAAAATTTTTATACTTAGATTTATTTATTTAAATCTTTATTTCTATACCTAATAATTTTTAACAATATGTAATACATTATTTGTAATTTATTTTAGGTGGCAAGATGTCTTGAAGCTTGTCATCCAGATGCAAAAAAGCCCTGCTATTTATATGCAATTATTATGGAAACCAAAGAGTTGTTACCCAATGTGTTGAACACAAGAGGTCGCAAGTTGCACAGGCCAGAAGATTCATCTCAAGGCTTTGGAATCCTGACAAGCAAACCAATTCCTAGGGTAAAGACTTGAATATTAAAAGAGTATAAATCAGTAATTACAGTACATATAAGAGTTATATATTATATAACTCTTATATGTATTTTTTAGGTTTTCATAGCACACATATCCATTTAAAAAAAAACTGCTTTTTGACCTGTTCAAAGAATACACAACATGCAACCTCCTCCACTGCCGATGGCGTATTCATGGTTTGTGCATGTAAAGGCCAACTCAGTGTCATACGACGCAGTCAGATTTATTATCTGTGACAATCTTAAGTCTCTTTTACACTAGACACGATTACGACACGACAACGACACAATACATATACGCACAGTGTTGAAGAATACAAACTATGCGATGATATGTCGTGTCGTAATCGTGTCTAGTGTAAATGTGGCTTAAGGGTGTCGTGAGAATACTATTTATGCTTAATAATCTGTACCTGACGCAGTCGCATGACGACTCATTTAACTAATACTGTCTTAATTCAGCATATTAACCTATTCCAAGTAATTCACATCTTACCAGGTACCTGTTTATACAAACGAGAGAGCAGCTTAGCTCAGTCAGCTAAACTGGTGATAGCCACTCTGAGTACCGAACTGTGGAGATCCTTGGTCCCTGGTTCAAATCAAATCATCAGAACATTTATTAATTAAAACTCCAATCGCTGCTCTGGTTGGCGCATCGGTTGGCACATTCGTTGTGGCTTGGACTCCCAACCTTGAGCTTGGGGGTTCGAAACTCTCGCTGTGCAAGTCGCTTGTGTCCTTGGGCAAGGCACTTTATCTACAGTTGTCTCTCTCCACCCAGGAGTACAAGTGGGTACCTGGTAGATTCAAACACAGCCTGCGCTGAATACAGCTGCAACATTATGGAATTTCCCCATGGGGCTTGAGTGTGTGTTCCATATGTGCTTGATCGAGTGATCCGGGGGTAATAATGTTCAAGCGCCTCGAGGTTGTCAACGTGAGGCGCTATATAAATCTAGAATTATTATTATATAAACAATAATTATACAGCCTTATATGTATACCCACGGATAGGTCTGTCTTCCACTTATTTAAGTAGTGATACCACAAGTTGACGAACTCAGATGTTACTTAACCCAATCTCGCATCATACTATGGGGCGGATCCAGCGAGGGGCCACAGGGGCCCCGTTCCCCCTCCCATCAATCCCGGCAAAAAATAAAAATTAGAAGAGTTAAAGGGAAGAAAGAGGAAAAGAAAAGAAGCGTACCCATGAGCTTAGTGGCGGTCACATCAGTGGGTGAAAGGAGAACTCGATTATTTTACCACTCATAAATTTTGAATTTTCTATTGATTGACGACGCTGTATCCCCAACGCCGATTTTTTTCCAACGATTTCACAAACCAGGATGTAAAAAAGGCCAAAAGACGGAGACCTAAGGCCGAGTTTTTTACCAGCATTACCTGTGCCCTGCTAGAACAGCTATAGTCTATGCTCAGTGGCGTAACACGTATGCGCTCTCGTGCGGCGGTCCGCAGGGCCATCGACCTCTAGAGGGGTCCCTGCAGTGACCCTGCACATAGGATCCTCGCTCTATAACACCCTGATCTAAAAGGGCATAGTTTATACATAACAGCGGAATATGTCTCTGACGTTGTCTGTAGGACATATATCATAATCAAGTGGGGATGGGGTGCCAATCCGACCAGGACCCCCTACATTTGTCAAAATTTTTTTTTAAATGGAGATAAAATCTGAATAAGTCTGAATGAGTCATAATTTGCTTTGCGACTTCCAGTATTAGTCATTTGCGACGACCCTGAGTGGAGGGGTGTCTAAGCTTAGGAGGAGGAGCAGATCTCCCGTCGAGAAAAGTCAATAATTTCTGGATCCGCCCATGTCATGATAATGATAAATTAGGTAAATCACACTGCATGTTTATGAAATAAAAATGCTAATGTTGTGTGTGCTTCCTATCTCCTAATAGTCCTGTTTGATCTTAAGTTTAACGGTAGTATTTCCACTCACAATTAGTGTAGTTACAATACTACTCGCACAAAACTGAAATTCAAAAAGAGGAGATAAGGAAAAACCTCTTGATTTTGAAAATGTAGTGTGGAAAAAAATTTTAATTACATTCATTAAGATTAATTAGATACGACTTAAAAAAAACTATAGATGCCAGAACTTCTGGGAACTTTGCCCCCCTGGACCCCACCGGGGCCCTGGGTGTCCCCTGGATTGGAACAATGCCCGCCGCGGGGTCAGAGGTTAGGGTTCCTGGGGAATTTTCCCCTTGTGCTGCTGGCATGGATTTTTCAGATGGCGATGTTTCGTCTGAGCTTGGTATGCCTGGTGGGGGTCTGCAATCTTTGGTTTGCAGGGTCATGCCTGCCATTTTTGACCACCTGGGGGTGGATTACACAGTTCCCTCTGCCCCTTTTGGGGAAGGGGCTTCAGTGTTGGCACCTGTTACCCCTCTTCGTGCGTCTTCCCCGATGCCTGTGGTCCCCTTTCACGCGGACATTATTGCCCGCTTGGATGCCCGGGCTCAAGATAGTTCGCCATGTGGGCGGCTCCGCGCCGTCTCTTTGCGGCATTTCCTGTGCCTGAAGCCCAGTTCCGCTCCCTCATCATGGCTGCTCCCTCATCATGGCCCCCCCCCCCCTAAATTCCTAGGGTGGCAAGGACCAAGCTCCGTGAGGATCAAGGGCTCTCTGCCGGGTCCTGGTTGTTTTTTTCGGACAAAAGTTTAGTTGCTGCGGAAGATGCCCTTCAGCTCGTGAAGGCATGCGTGCTGTCAATGCCTCTGGTTATTTGCTCTCCTTCCTCTCTAGTCCTGAGGCCCCGCCAGTTATCGTACCGGATGCTATTTCGCTGATGCGCGCGTGCATTGGTTTGGTCGCGGACCAGTTTGCGACGATAGCTCTCTCGGTGGGTTCTACCCGGTGGCGTTAGTCACTGCCTCGCCTCCAGTCGACGGGTTAACGTCTACCCTTTTACTCATAGAGAAATCGTCCGGGGGTTGGCGTCCAATTTTAAACCTTCACAGCCTCAACAGTTCGTCCAAGGCCCCTACGGTTTCGCATGGATTCTTTGCCTGTGGTTTTCCAGGGTCTTCAGCCTGGCGATTGGGCAGTGACCGTAGACCTAAAGGATGCTTATTTCCACATTCCTATTCACCCGGACGACCGCAAATGTCTACTTTCCAGTTGGCAGGCCTCACTTCCCATTTTCGGGTGCTTCATTTTGGCCTGTCCACAGCTCCACGGGTCTTCACCCGAGTAGTCAAATCCCTAGCGACCATTTTCCATGCCAGGGGGATTCGGATTTTCATGTACCTGGACGACTGGATAATCCTTGCCGCATCACGACAGGTGTTGCTATATCACCTCGACGTTACCTCGATACATCTTACAGAGTCTCTGGGTTTCGTGATCAACAGGGAATATCAAACTTGGTGCCTTCGCAATTTGCCATGTACCTAGGGGCTCTCATCGACCTGCGGTGATCAGTCACGTCGCCATTGGAAACCAGGATACGCAAGTGTCTCGTAGCCGTTTCATGCCTACTGGCACATCCTTCATCTCCAGCTCTACTTTGGCTCAGGGTTCTGGGGTATCTGGCCAGTTTTGTGGATCTCGTATCTGCCTGCCGTCTTCGCATGCGTCCGTTGCAACTCCATCTGCTGTCCCATTTCACCTCGTCCTCTCGGGATCTGGGAATCACCGTACCGATGACAACATTTGTAGCATCCCATCTGCGGTGGTGGCTTCAGGAGGATGTCCTCAGGGTGGGGAAACCGTTTCCTGAACCCCTTCTACGCATTCGTATCGTCACAGACGCATCCGAGTCGGGGTGGGGCGGTTATTGCTCCACAGACTAAGTTTCAGGACTCTGGTCCAGCGAAGAGGCAAACTATCATATCAATGTCCTCGAGTTATTAGCAGTGTTTCGGGTACTACAGGCATTACTGCATCGAGTGCAAGGAGAAGTAGTCCTTGTTCGACAATACCATGGTGGTGTCATACATCAACCATCAGGGGGAACACATTCCCCAACCCTTTGTTGTTACACATAGCAGCTTCTCATGTTGTGTCGCCATCACAACATCATGCTATCGGCCATTCATATACCCGGAAGGTTAAACATTTTCGCCGATGCATTGTCCCGTCAGCAGTCGATTCTGCCCACGGAGTGGAGGCTTCATCCGACGGTAGTTCAGCATAGTTTCAACATTTACGGCAGACCACACATCGATCTCTTTGCGACAAGTTTGACAGCGCAGTTCCCAGTGTTTTGCTCTCGTTACCCGGAGCCCACAGCCTGGGCCACGAATGCCCTGTCAATTCCATGGGACGGTATGTGGGCCTACGCCTTTCCACCCCTCTCTCTTCTTCCTCGGGTGGTGGCTCATATCCGGCGTCACACGTGCAAGGTCCTCCTTGCACGTGTGACGCTGGATATGGCCACTACTCCCATGATGTGATCACTCCCATATGATCACTACTCCAGCGTAGTCACTATTTTTAACCTCGCCAGTATGGTTCTATTTTCTTAGCATATTGGTCAATGATGTTTGATCAAATTGATTAGGAAGAGGTTATTCGCACGGTACCGAATTAGGAGTAAGAACTTATTCGCACGGTATGACAGCCGTTACATCATGAAACCTTAAATGGTGATTGGCTAGGTCTACCGTGCGAATAAGACTTATAAGAGCTAATTCGCACGGTACCGTGCGAATTGTCGAAAAAAAATTATTCGCACGGTAGAATGTTGTAGATAGAAATACTGTATGATAATTTATTTCACGGCATACCATATGAGTTGGGCACAGCACAGACAGTCGATTCGATAACCCTAACTGAAGTACAATAGGTCCTAGCTTAGCATTGTGTCTGCAGACCTTTTACTCTTTTCTTAAGCTATCCTTGAAAAAAATTGTCATGAAAAAAGCCTTTGTGGAGTATGTACTGGTGGTATTATAGTCCCCTATCATAGGGTCTAGTAGTAATATTGATTTTTGTTCCATTCAAAAATATTAAATGGGGAAACAAAAGAAAATTAATTACTTAGCACCAACCATGATGGGAATTGGAACAGAGGAGAATGAGAGCAGGGAGGTGTTACATCTCCCTGATGAGAGGATGCCAAACTAATGCAAAATTACTCGATTTTATGTGCAGTTTTAATAGGGTTTTAGTTTTGTGGGCTGCAGTCGTGCTGCACTTAGCCCACCTGTAGACTCGCACATCTCTAAAAGTCTCTCCTAATCCCTCTCTACCATAATAAATCCTGGATCCGCCACCAAATATATGTACTATATACTGTACTGAAAAATAAGATTTATATTGATGTACATTCTTTCACTGCCTTTTGGACCTTTTCCAATGTGTGGGAGTGTTTTCGAAATGCTACTGGGTACATTGATTGTAGGCCTAATTATATACACAAACTACATAGCGCTCAGAGACGATGGGAGCTGTGATAATTGTCGAAAGATTGTTGTATATACAGTCAATACTCTACAACAAGGTAATTTTCGTCCTGAAATTTCTTTAATGAAATCAACAAATGAATTGTACATAGTCACTAAATGCCTGACCGATCTTCATTGACATCAAGATTTCATGGCTGCTTTTGTGATTGTGAACACTGCCAGAAGCCAAACAAAGAAGAAAGCTTTTATTGGCGCGGTTAGACGTCATGAAACGTCAAATGCTGATTGGCTAGCTCTACCGTGCGAATAAGACTCATAAGAGCTTATTCACGTGCGAATAAGACTCATAAGAGCTTATTCGCACTGTCTACCGTACTACTTCCAATTGATAATCCCTGTAAGTATCTTAATCATTGATACAGTAATATTACCAGCGTTTTTAATTTGATTTTTTTTTCTACACAGATTCCAGGCTTTCCAATTTACACCAGAAGTGGTCAAATTGCTGTCACCATCAGTGTAGTTAAAGAAAACATGCAGATCACAGAAGTGATGGTAAAGCATTGTGAGCGATTCCATTGCTGTATGTTCTCAGAGGTGTTGCGGCTACAGAAGGGAAACTTGTCGTTTGAGCCAACATCAGCCCCTTCGGCTTACCTTATTGTGCCTTTAATTTCTGACGGTAAAGACCTTTTGTCATTCAAACAACATATTTGTATAAGGACCAATCAATTATAGATCATTATCAGGTGATCCAAATTCATTCAGTAATGTTTGAAAACAAAAAAGTACAATTTTGTAAACAAAAAGTTAAGTTTGTTATTGAGTTTCTGTAATCGTACTGGAAAAATTTTAATTAACAATGACTCCAATAGAAATACACTTCAGATGCTTTTTTATGATATTATCCAGGGAATGTCAATTTACATATATAAAAGTACATAATGTTTTCTTTAAATTCCAGGTGGAGGAAACGAAAATATACGAATAGACTCCAAATTCCTTGAAAAAATTAGCAGACAATCTGGTGCACTTGATATGCCATCTATTCTACCGGAATTTGGCTCCAAAAAATTTGAATTTGTGGCAGATCATTTTGAAGGAGCTGTGGTGGCACCAATTTATCGTAATGTTGACCAGCCACAGAGATTTTATGTTGCTAAAATCTGTGATGACCAAACTGTCTCCAGTGATTTTCCCTCAGAGAAGTACAGAACATTTACTGATTACTATTTTGAGCAGTACGACATTGAGGTGACCAACTTCAGACAGCCATTGTTGGATGTAGACTCAATGGCATCAAGACTGAATCTTCTAACACCAAGGTACCTAAATCACAAAGGGAAAGCACTGCCCATTAGTACTGGAGAAAAAAAGGCAGCATCTCAAAAACAGCAACTTCTGGTGCCTGAGTTCTGCTATATTTACCCAATCGATGCAGCTCTTTGGCGCAAATGCATTTGCCTTCCAAGTATCTTGTACCGAATGAATTCCTTGTTAATTGCAGAAGAGCTGCGGATGCAAGTATCTGTTGAAGCAGGAATTGGAGTTAAAACATTTGGATTGGATTACCCCTTTCCAAACTTAACATTTGGGTGGGAAGGTCTCAATCTGGATGGACCAAGTACCACACAATTAGGTGGAAAGCAAAATGGCTTGAATGAACATGAAAAGGAGACAAGCATATCAGTAGATCAGAATAAACATTCAGTTGAAGTTGAAGAGGGAGAAATTGACCCCTTAGAGGATCAAGTTGTCATGTTAAACTTACCAGAAAAACAAAATCTTTTGAATGGTTTTGAAGAGGGAGAAATTGAAGAAGGTGAGACCAAAGAAAAGTTGTTTCTGAAGGCATCATTGGAGGATTTTGACAATGATCCTGCATCCTGTATTGGTGCAAGCCCAGCCACAATTCTGCAGGCTCTGACAATGTCAAATGCAAATGATGGTTTTAACCTGGAACGTCTGGAGATGCTTGGTGACTCATTCCTAAAACAGGCTGTCACTATTTACCTCTATTGCATGTATCCAAAGCGTCATGAAGGTAAACTGTCCTTCATGAGGAGCAAACAAGTCAGTAACTTTAATTTATATTGTCTTGGGAAAGAGAAAGAATTACCTTTTAAAATGATCATGACATTGTTTGATCCTGCTTCCAACTGGCTTCCTCCTTGTTATAACGTTGAAGAAATTGCAGCTGTTGATCCAGAGAAGCTGATATCTGAAGAAGAACCAAGCTTTCCAATTGGTCAGTGGGATCCAAATGAAGTAAACACAGATACATATGAGTATGCTGATTCGTTAAGTGATCTGAGTGATGATGATGACTTTTACTCCAATCCATGTGATTATAGGATGTCCTCATTTAGTGCGCCTGTTGCTAATACTGATTCAGTCATCAAGTCATCTTTCTCTTTGCAAGATCCTGATGATATACCAAAACTGACATATTCATTGAAAAAACCGAAGAATCCTGCTCCAGACCTTCCGTATGAGATTCACACTCAACAAGGATTGTCAGACAAAAGCATCGCAGATTGCATTGAAGCATTGATTGGCTGCTACCTTGTGTCATGTGGATCAAGGAATACTCTTCTGTTTATGTCATGGTTAGGTTTGAAGGTTCTGCCAACAGTTGAATCAGAGGAGTCACAAAGCGATGTTCCTTCACCTATCGACAACCTGTTTGGGAAAATTCAACAGCCACCATCACCGTTCTTGAGTCATGTACCACATGCACAGGAGAAGTTAGCTTTTTTATTGAATGGATTTGATCAATTTGAAGAGGGTATCAGTTACTCATTCAAAGACAAATCTTACTTGCTTCAAGCCTTCACACATGCTTCATACCACAAAAATGTCATCACAGACTGCTATCAAAGGTTTGTGTTTCTTTAAATTGTAATTAAATTATACCTACAGTAGTAGATCTCAAAACATGTTAAGTCAGGCACTCACTTCGTTGAAAGATGGTCATATGACAAATCCAACTCCACTTCTTATGAATATTAGACAATGCGACACTGTCTGATTGTCGGTTGCAGTCTCAACGGATCGTCATTAAACACGATCCATTACACACGCGTCGTTGCATTGCATTCTCCATAGAATCATGTCGGCCATTGACTGTCAGGTGCAGTGAGGCCTTAGTCAATATTGATCTTTCATTCATGGACACTTTTTGTACTAAAATAATGTTGCAAAAGTGTTAAACCAATCTGCTCTCTGGAACTAGTATATTGAGAATAAAACTAATTACTTTACAATTAAAGTGTTTAGTTCATTCCAATAGTTTTCATTGTTAAATAAATTATAATTAATATAAAATAATATTATTTAAAATGATTAAACTTTTTTTGTAATTAACATTGTGATTGATATTTCCTTTCTGTAGACTTGAGTTTTTGGGAGATGCCATCTTGGATTATTTGATCACATGTCACCTGTATAACAACCACCAACAGTTGTCACCTGGTGCTCTCACAGACATGCGTTCAGCGTTGGTCAACAACAATATCTTCGCATCATTAGCTGTCAAGTTTGAGTACCATAAATACTTCAAAGCTTTTAGTCCAGAGTTGTTTAGTATCGTTGATAGGTTTGTCGAGTTCCTGAACAAGAAGGATGAAATCCAAGGAATGGATTCGCAGGTAAGTCTGCACATATAAATGTCAACATGCCAATAATCAGTGTACGAATTGTAGTGGTTACATGGCCACATGTCCCACTAGGGGACCATCACTGCCACAGGAAATAATAACCTACAAATTATCAACATACAGCTATTACATACACTATCAACATAGAAATACCAACCTACAGGTACTAATAATCAACATACAAAAAATAACAACATACAATAATAGCATACAAAATTTATAAATATACAACATATCTATCAACATAAAACATCCCTTATAATACAATACCAACCTACCAATAACCAATGTACAAATAACAACATATAATACCAGCATGCAACATTTATAAAACATCTATCAACATACAATATCTCTTAACATACAAATACAAACCTACCAATTCAACATACAAATAGCAACATACAACCTTTATCAACATACAACTACAACATTCAACTAAAGCCATATTCAATAAACAACATTCAACTAAAGCCATATTCAATAAACAACATTCAACTAACAGCATTCAACCAACAAAAAAATTAGAGAACTAGACTATCAACGTTTAATAACATATAACTAACAACATACAACTGTAACTATACAACTAACAACATACAACATCTATCAACAAACATGTAACAGCATACAGCTTCAATATTCAACTAAAATATTCAACTACTGTACCAACATTCAACTAAACAGCATTCAACCAACAACAGAAATAAAAAAGCTACATACTGTAACTAGCAACATACGACTGTAACCGTAGAATACCATATAACTACTGTACAACATACAGTTAACAGCATTTAACTTCTGATATCAACATACCTTCATTTTTAAATCAATATACAACTAATAGCATACACTTTGCAACATTAATTTGTTTTGGTAGTTGACTATGGATGAGGCTGATGAAGAAGAAGAAGGGGAGGATATTGAAGTACCAAAAGCTCTTGGTGACATCTTTGAATCTGTAGCTGGCGCCATTTATCTTGACAGCGGGATGTCATTGCAGGCAGTCTGGGATGTGTACTATAAGATGATGAGACCACAAATAGGTATTGTATATACTGATGATAATTATTGAAATAGTAATAATAATTTTTTTGTATTTGATTTTTTTAACCAAACAGAAGGCCAAAGTACTTGTTTGCTATCTCAAATTAACCCCAGATATACAATGTGTTTTTTGTTTGGCCTCACTCTTCACAGACCAAAATCTTAGATTCTAACATTTGGTTTCCTTTTGAAATACAGAGAAGTTCGCGTGTGAGTTGCCAATCTCACCAGTTCGTGAATTACTTGAGATGGAGCCAGAGACTGCCAAATTTGGGTGAGACTCTTTTGACCTTTGTGTATTATTTATTGTGAATAATATTCAAATATTGATTGCTCATGAGGGAAACGGTGAAATCTATTGCCCTCGGTGATGTGGAAACCGTAGCCTATCTTCCTTAGGGCCTGCTATTGCCCCTCGGTGATGTGGAGACTGTAGCATATCTTCCTGAGGGCTAGATTTCATCTGGGGTTAGATTTCACCGTTCCCAGAATCTAGAGCAGTCAATATTTGTTTCTTATACCTCATGCATAGATTCTACGAGGCCTAAAAAAGTACTAACTTTCTACCCTAGGCTAGCTAGAGGCCTTCTACTACTAGTCTAGGAGATCAGAGAGTTTGTCTAGCTCTTGCCCATTTCCTCAATTTCAACAGCACCCATCATCTTGCAATATTTCGTGAATATTGACAAGACATTTAATTTGCATTTTGGTGCTTTTGCAATCGGCTTCATCAAGAAGTAATGCTAGGCCTAGGCTAGTCCTTCTTCATCCAGGAGCTTGAACCGACCAGCCTCCATTGTTTATCGTGTACTTGCTGATCCGTGGCGATGTCAAGGGGCAATCTCTTTCATCGTAGAGGTCGCAGTCCGCTTTACCGTCAGCGCGATGGTAAGTGGGGCCTAGAGATTGCACATCACGCAGCAGGGAAAAAAGTACTATTTTTCAGAGGAATAGTACTTTTTCTTGCCCGCTTCTTAACCAATCAGATGTCTAGAATCTAGGTATGAGGTATATAATAGTTAATATATCATATGATATTCACAGAAGTTATATTTGTTGAACCCTTGAGGTGCAGCAATATGGTTTTAGGCTTTCAATTGAGAGATTGTATGTTTCTGGTTACATTAGTGTGCTTTGGAAAGACACTATGTTTGTTTGCCTCTCTTCACCCAAGAGTATAAATTAATGAAATTGTTAGTGCTGCATTACATGTCTGGGACTACTCCCTATCAGTAGTGGTGTCAGCTGGAGGTCAGGAGGTGTAATTGTTCCCCTCCCCCATAGGACAAGCATTGACGCTTGTCGTCCAACACTGCAATGAGAGCTGTTGGACTACACATAATAATTGATTGCCAATCCCTAATATTTGGTCTAACAGAAACCATAAAATCTCTTCTCATGCATCTCACCAGAGCCTATACAGGCCCTTGGTTTGGACTCTTTTGTTTGATTTGTTTTAATTATACCACCACCTCAAAATTGATATGTGCACTATTTAAATTCTATTAATATATGAAGTATTAAACTGTCGGGTTTGGCAAAAAATACCACACATACTGGTGCTATAGATTGAGGACCTGTTGGGTTATCACATTAACATTGTTTGAACATTTGTCTAATTTTCCATTCTAGAAAACCTGTGAGAACAGTTGATGGAAAGACCAGGGTTATCGTAAGTGTTACTGGGAAAAGCGGTAAAGTTGAATGGAAAGGAGTGGGACGTAACTATCGTATAGCTAAAGCAACAGCAGCACGTAGAGCGCTACGACATCTTAAGAATTCTAAGAAATAGTGCAATTTTGAGATTTAAATTATAATGAAAATAAGAAAAGAATACTGTTGTTACAATTGTTCTATAAAATTGTTTTATATATTTGTAATGTTACCTTTGATAAGATGTGAATTTAATATCACTATTTGAAACTATGCTGCAGATTTCTTATTCTTTTGTTTTTCCTCACATGATGTTGAACAAGATTAGAATGTTATTTGTGTTCAAAACGATATAGATCTCAATCCCCGTGGTCCCAAGTGTTCACTGAGCTGTGGGAGTGTCCCGGAAAATGAAATGGGCACTCTCACTCGTTCAAGAAAACAAAAACAATTTCCCTTAAAACTAACCCATCAAATTCATGATGTATTGTTTGTTTTTACTACTGTATTATCTATTGTTTCTTGGAAATAATCTGGCAAAAGGCATATGTGTAGAAAAATGGAGTTAGATGTGGTCCGGGAAGCGGCACTTAACCAGAACTCCCGGAAGTGGCTTCTTCCAACTTGGGACCCCTGTGATCCAGTGATGGCTTTGAAAGCTTGTAGTTTGTAGTCTTTAGCATTTGTATTACAACTGGTAGTTGAAACTTGGTGGGGGTGGGGTTGGGGAGGGCATTCAAATTATCAATATTTTCATGAGCGATTTTTTTAAATATTTTTTTATTGTAAAATCTTGTCAATTTGAATTTCATAATGGTACATTAATGTTGGATTAGTTTTTTGCATGTGTTTTATACCAGGAAATATAAAACAGGAAGATATATATTAATAACAGTATAAAATAAAAGGTTATCTGAATGTACTTTAAGTTAAACTTAGTGGAATAAATTATTTAATTTGATAATCATTTTGCCCTGTATTGTGCAGATCTAAGTCACCTACTAGATCTTAGTCTTTAATAATTATATATTATAATTTATTATAATTATTTAATAATGGTCTTTCAGTTTTTATTATTGCATGTAACACCAGTCATAATGATCATCTATATCAATCTACCAGCCTTGTTTGTTCCGTATGGATTCCACAATGCTGTTAATACAGCACTACCCAAAAGAGACTAATCACCTTTAGATACTGGTTATTATCGAGTACTGTAAGACCTTGTTAACTAGACATTGTACTTAGATGTCAAATTTTTGGAAGCTTCTAAACCAAATTGTACACCCATAATACTATTACATTATTGATAACTATGCTTCGCAGAATTCTGGTTGGCTTTTAGAATGGTCGTATTGTGTTTTCAACATTGGACTGATTTAGTTTACTGAATGAGTAGGCTTAAGCCCTGACCACACTATCAAATTTTGCTGTGACATGCCTAAATATCGTCCTGATGACACCACATCATGACCATATATAGGCACATCATGTCTATATATGGGTATAGAAAATTTGGTAGTCTGGACAGACCTTTATACAGTAATACTATATCCAATAGCATGATTGTATTCCCTTGTATTGTCACAACATAAACACCAGGGGCGGATTTAGGGAGGGTCATGTTCTCCCGGTATTACCACTGCCATCTTATTTTTTAACATAAAAAGATACAAAATGGGATATAGATACTAAATGTTACAATATTTCGTAACGGTATATACACGAATCATACCATTATTGGATACATATTTATCTTTTATAATTACATTGCATATAGGCCTATATGAAATTGGTGCCCCTCCGTTGAAAAATTGCTGGATCCGCCCCTGAATGCCTACCTACATCAGCTATGGTTTTATTTGTTTTATATTATAAAAGTTTACTTCTTTATTGTTATTTCTGGTTATACACTATGTAACAGACGATTAAGTACTACTACGTTAGTACATATACATGTTTTCTGTTATTGCTGAAGGTATGATCTATTAAACAGGTGTTCAGAGGCGATTGTTTAAATTTTTGTCTTAAGAATGTTTTCATTACTGTTTGTTTGTTCGTGCGAATCACAGGAGCGACACAGTTGGTTTTTGATGTAGCTTGCTTTTAGCGAATAATCGCGTATAATCGATTCTAGTTGCTGTTATTAATTGACTGGAACAATCTTAGCAGGGTCACCTACGACCAGGTTAACAGTATGACACCCCCTCCCCCCTCCATTTATACTCCTGTGTGAAGAGAGGCAAACTTAATTGAAGGGTCTTGCCCAAGGGCACAAGCAATACGACGAGCGTCGGTCTCGAATTCCCGATCTCTTGATCTTCCTTGTGTATTAAGCCAAAAACTTATTTTTAAGAAACCACTTTTACTCGGGTTCGATCATCTTAAAGCAAATATACTAGAAAATTTTACCTAAAATAGCCTAATTTATTAGAAGCCAAAGAAAATTATAAAACATCATTTTTGAATTACTTTTTAATTTTATGCGTTCACTTGAAAATTATGGGCATACATGATTATTGCAAGTTCGAATCCCGCCAGAGACACATTTTTCATACAACTGAAAAGGGGAATTTTTCGTTGATATTCTTGATACGATTATAACATATTGTTCCTATTTTGTGCACTGTTATCAATACTTTATCTATATTTGTTTATATTGTTTTTACGTTGCTAAGGCAGCACAGCTAAATTATGTGGGTGGATATATATACCTGTCTCTTATACACATCTAGATGTGTATAAGAGACAGATATATCCCATTTAGCTATATATATTTTTAATTTTATTCAATTTCCAGGTAACAATACAACAAAAACATAACGATGAGAATACAGTACCCTGAGAATTACTACAAGCACTATCAGAGCGGTTCTCCATATTGCATCCTTATGTAATACTAAACATTAAAATTATCTCGAAAGTTTGATATAAAAATGAAATACTGAAATTTTGTTCATAAAATACAGCAAGAAACAAATACAATAAAATATTTTAAAATTAAATAACGAACGAGCCCACGAGAATGATTTAAAACTGTATATTGATTGTTCTATTAAACTAATAGGAAGAGATTCCCAAAGACGAGGAAAATTTATAAACAATGAATATTTAAAACTGTTGGTTCTGGCAAATTTGTGTTTTAAAATTACGGAATCGGAATATCGGGGATTAAAATCAATAAAATCATGTATATTAAAATCAATTTGTCCATAAATACACTTAAAGATAAAAAGTAAGCTCTATGCTAAGACATTTCATTCTTTGATGCATAGTCCTAAATTAAGTTCTTCAAGTCGTTCAAAACCTCCCATAACACAAAGTTTAGTAATTCTACGTAATGGTTTATTTATAAAAGTCATAGGCCTATGCTGTGTTTGGTGTGCTGCACATACAGGAGCAGCATACTCGAGTATATAAACCGTTATATAATCGCAGGAGGATTTCAGGATCCAAGTAATAACCGGGCCCGACGTTGCTTAACTCTATTGGACGAGAGCCTGTGTTTTCAGCGTAGTATGGCCACTTCGATCATTGAGCTCTATGAATGCTATTTCAAGTTGATGACGTGTTACAATGTTATTTAGCAAAATGTAGAACTACAACGATACGCTTTTATTGGTCCGATCAATTTTCAGGGGAAAAATGAAAAAAAGTGTACAGCACCCGGTATTCCCAGGTGGTCTCCCATCCAAGCACTAACCGTGCCCGACGTTGCTTAGCAAAGGGAATACAAATAATGTATAAATTAAATAGATAAGAATACAGTGCTCTATTACGTAGGATCATGATGTTATAAATCGTATCAAACATAATTCATTAACGGAAGTTCCTTATTATATTTGTATGAAAAAAGAGGTCTCTGGTGGGAATCGTACCCGCAATCTCTCGCTGTCTTGGCGAGCTTCATACCGTTTAGACCACAGAGGCCCGTACAATTACAAATTTAAGACCACCCTTTTAAAAGGGCTTACTCTTAATAGAGTGAATTTGAAGCTACGTAATCTGTCTCTTATACACATCTAGATGTGTATAAGAGACAGTACATAAATACATACAATATATAAACAAATACATAAATAATCACAGTGAGGCTATATATAACCTTTACTAAGACACGAACCAGGTTGCTTTTGCTTACCTGACGAACGTAGTAGGGCCTATGTGTGATAATGTTACTGGAATCAGTGAAATCTACGTCGTTATTTCAAAAACGAAAGTTTCTTTGAGACAATCTTGCATCCCTTGGCAAGGTTTGCCATGGCCTAACGACTGACATGATATAGGCCTACAACATTTGTTTTTTTTTAATTATTATTATTGTTTTAAAAACACGTGAAGACCCTGGGCAACTACCCAACTTGCATGGTCTAAATTCGACACTTCATATTGTCTGTTTTTATTTTATTACATTCGAGTGATTTTGCAATTTGACAGACCTAGGCCTAATATAAACAAATAATATTCTCACTCCCTTCATCAATGTAATCATTAGTTTTGCAGGCAACCACAGGTCCGGTACCGAATAGGCCCTACTTGAAGTTGTTTTTGTGGTTATTCATACGGGTCTTCTGTTGACGAGCTACAAACTTATTCCGCAAACTTGTTTACTTTCTAAATTAAATATTATATTAGCAGCTCCACTTTCTAAGCAATGAAATTGGAAAGAACAATTGCGCATTCATGGAAGCCTACCGTACGCGATAATGCGACTCAAATTTAGTCATGGTTATTTGCAAAATCGTGTCGTTAACTTTTAATTTCGTCATATTGAATAGCTCATTCACGGCCATGAATACACAATCTATCACGTAAATACACAGCTACTATCGAATGAAGGATATCGACACGGCTAACAGAAAATCAGGTTGCGCTTTTATGCTCTGATTGTCTGCTTGATTGGCCCTGTCATTAACTGTATCCGATTTTCTACGTCATCAGTCAACTTCGTTTGCACTAAATCGGTTTGTCCACTGGCTGTGTACCCGCGGTTATGAGAGTGTTTATTCACAATGAATGTGCAAGCTTAACTGAGCAGATTTACAATAGTTGTGATCATAGCAATTCCGAGCAGCGCATCTATTTAGTTTAACCTCCCAGGCATTCTGTACTTTCCTGCAGGTGTTGTGTATCCTCCTGCTTGTAGTTCTGTTTCGGTTGGCGTGCACTTTTTTTACGCAGGTGATAGGCCTACTTTGCATCAGTTCATTAGATTAGGAAATACATTCGTCGTCTTGGAATTGTGCATCTGATTTCATGAAAATAACAATGTGTTGACTACTATTCATCGCTATGGACCTGAATTTCATGGATTAATTAATGTTAAGAAATCAATCATCAATGAGTGAAGCATTGAGGCTGCTGGTTGTTAGATGCACTGAGATATAAGACAATCGGTGCTTTACATACTGTATTTTAGCATTTATTGTTCCTCCGTAGGCCTACTTACCCACTTTACAGAAGAATAAGATGTTCATCGTTGTCCGATTTGGTGGTAAGTAAAGCATATGTGTATAGCAGTTGGACGGTGGCATCGTATTTTGTATATAAATTCTGTTAATAACTTGTTTTATAGATAGTGTCATATGTATAAATGATCTTTTTTTGAAGCCAACGTCCTCTATATTCGCATGATTTTGATTTATGAATATAAAAATGCTCATACGGCATGATTATTTTCCCTGGTATTCCACAGCATAAACACCAGGGGTGGATTTAGGGAGGGGTCAGCTCCCGGTTTTTGCCACTGTAAAAACAGCGTGGAGTTTAGCTTTTAAACGTGTCACTAAAGACGGGACAACATTGCATGGAACTTTGTGTTAAAATCCTCCACGCTGTTTTTACAGTGTACTGCCGAAAAAGATGGCATTTAAATACCCGGCACTAACAATATTTCGTAACAGTATATACAAGAATCATACCATTATTGGATAGCCTACATAAATTATCTTTAAAATTACATTGCATATAGGCCTTATGAAATTGGTGCCCCTTTGTTAAAAAATTGCTGGACCCGGGCCCCTAAATACACATCAGCTATAGTTTTATTTGTTTTATATCATCAAAGTTTACTTCTTTATTTTTGTTTCTGGTTATTGTATTTACACTATGTAACAGACGTTCGTCTTCAACATAATATCATGTCTGCATTCTTTTCTCAAAAAAAAAAAAGCATTCGAATTAAATTCAAGGGACTTTTTTTTTCAATTCCGAATTAACGATATTATATTATAGAGAATAACGTATTGACAATAAAAACTTACTTCATTTTTTTAACAAAATATATTGCCTGATACATCACTTATTGACTGCTATACATTTTGTATACATTATATTCAATCGTTTACCACTTATGATTAAACCTAGTTTTAATTTGTTACTCTATTAGTGAATTACATACAAATATTGCGTAAATTAAATTATTGTTTTATACTAGAGTGTGATATAAATTCTATCTTAATTGTATTCAAATTCTGTTATTTTATGTATCTTATTATTTGCTTTGTAAATTGTTTTTAATAATTATAATAATGTGTATAATTTATATATTTTTTTATATACTTTCATTGTACTGTTTATGTTTTGGTTTTATATTCAGGTGGATGAAATAGGTGTATTTTCACCTGATTTCCTCCACCTTTGCTTATTGTTTATTCTCTGTTGTGAGTTGAATTTGAATACAGTAGGCCTAAAATAAAATAAATAAATAGAAAGAAGTCTCCTAATTGGAAAATCCCATGATTATACCACTTGGTCTCAGCTCAGTTGTAGACTAGTATGCCAACGGCAATCGGAAGGTCTTGAGTTATATTCCTATTCTAGAAGGAGGGTGTTACGCATTTCTCAAAATTCATTATAAATAATAAGAAAACACTGTAAAACACCTGATAGATACCCTGGGTCATTATCCTTTGTGTCATTGTTAATGAGCATAAATTAGGGCATTGGTAACTCATCTATGTTTTGTGCCAACAACTCACATGAAGTGGATCATAATATTATTGCAAAAAAACTCATTGACATTGGAGTTAGACGCGCCATCATCCCAATTATATTAAGTTTTCTCATCAATGTACACACGATACCAGATTTCATGGGCAATTATCCCTTAAAACCAGCATCACTTGCGGTGTCCCACAAGGGACCAAACTTGGACCTATTTTATTTTTAATTTTAATTAATGATGTAGTTATTGGGGAAAACAAACGCTGGAAATACGTCGATGACTTAACCATTATGTGAAATCATTCCCCGTAATAACCAGTCTTGTATGCAAAGGTATTTGGACGACATTACATTGTGGTGTAACTCAAACCACATGACGCCCAAACTTTCCAAATGCCATTTCCTACAAATAAATTTTCTTCGTCAACCGAAAACAATACCTCAACTCACACTCTCTAATCAACCCATAGAGAAAGTCTCCCATATAAAGCTTTTTGGGGTTACCATTCAGGACAACCTTTCTTGGGAGTCCCATGTCTCAGAGATGGTTTCAAGAGCTTCAAAATGGTTATTTTCTTTATGTATTCTAAAAAGAGCCAATGCTCCAATCAAGGACATTGTTAAAGTATATTGTTGCTATATCAGACCTTTGCTAGAATAATGCTCCCAGGTTTGGCACAGCTCAATTACCAAATACCAATGTCTGAAAATTGAACCTGTCCAAAAAAGGGCCTGCCGAATTATTTTAGGGCAATGCTACCACTCATATAGTAGATCTC
>NW_022729727.1:61524-65888 GCF_011630105.1 Anneissia japonica | reverse complement strand
TATATATATATTGTGTTTAAATATTTAAAGTTGATGACTTACGTCTGCAATATATAACAAACTCAAATACATTCGAGCATTCTCATGCTCGATCAAAACTCAAATACATTGTTGTTAGAGAGGCCGCATCATATATTTTAAGGCTTTTTAATTTTAACATCGCCTCATTTTTGTGATGAAAGGAATGTGGAGTTGGCCGATTTCCTATGTCATTAGTTTGTGTGATGTTTCAAAATGACGTGTCATTACAATTCTGATTCTCATACTCGATCAGTATTACCATTTATAATGCGCATCAGGGGCGGATCCACTGAGAAAAAGCTGGGTAGTGGCATTACGCTATACGAAGCACGAAGTCCGTGTGGGTGGGGTTTTGTAGTCGATTGTAAAATACAATTAATACAAGTACACAAATTAAAACTTTTATAGAGGTATATCATGCAGCATTTCCAATACCATTTTCTCTTTCTCCATTCGTTTCTTTTTGTCTCCTTATTTGTGTGTTTTTTGTGGTGGGTGAGGGGGAGGGGGAGGGGGTTGGTGAGCGCTCTAGACTCATGACCACCCATTCTCGGATCCGCCTCTGTGAGTTGCAATTAATAACCGTTTGTACTCTTACAAAGGGAAAGTAAATAATTAGATCGAATACTATGATATAAACATTATTACCCTCAAATTATTTTTGATGCCTCTTTATTTTATTATAATATAATATGAAAATATTATCTTTTAAATTGAATACCTAATTTTATTGTTTTAATTAATTTTATCATCAGCATCGTCATCATCACCATCATCATTGTAGTCATCATCATCCTCGTATTATTATTATTATTATTATTATTATTATTATTATTATTATTATTATTATTATCATTTTATTAATATTATTTTTATTAATATTATTAGATTCAAGATTTCTTAATTGTTTTCTTAATTTCATGGCTAGAACAACACATTCATTAAAAAAAACATTTGTGTACTGTTTCTAGCGCTACATTTTATTAAATATTTTTTTCAGATAACAAGAGTGAGCTTTTCAATCCGAATTGCAAAAACCACATTCTATTGGACAACATCAAGCAGAGGTGTTGTTGTGAAGATGAAGGTAAGGTACGTGTAGCGATAATTGTGTATCTAGATGCAAAAGCGTTTTCTAGGCTTAGGTAAGGACCTACATAAAGTATTACTTGTTGCGAATAACTTCCGAATTTGGACGACGGAACAGTGACGTATCTAGGGTCCAGGGGGACGCCCAAAAAAATACTCACTCTCCCCAGTTCCCCCACCCCACTGAAAATGTTCGAAGCAAAGAAAATTACGCTCAAGTAGTTAAAAATCACCTCAATTCACCTTATTTTGCGAGCTGCTCCCCTCACCTAATCATCAATCCCCCTTCTTCAACTGTCCCATCAGCCCCCCCCCCCCTCCATTCCAGCCTATACGCCACTGCGACGAAAATACGGCGTATGTCATGTATGAACATGGAGGTATAAAATACCCCCATGATGTAAACGTCGTAATTTAATCATTTTAACTTAATCTGATGTTTTTATATTCTCAGATAAAATCGATTTATCGGACGAAACAGGAACTGTGATCCACTTATCGCAACACCCATACGATTATGGAAAGTCGTACCTGGCAGAGAGGGGGTCATTTATTCTTGTCAAATTAGAGAGTAAGTAGGTCTACTATAAGCTACTATAATAAGTAGTAGACTATTATAAAGAGGTTATAAGGCGCTTATAGAGAAGGCCTATCGAATGCTTCTCTCTATTCGTAAAACTGATAGACGGTAGATGTTCTTTGATTTGTATTTCAGAAGAAACAATCGAAAACGGAGAAGTAAAAGAAGAGCGAACTTTCTATGTGCCAGATTTGCAAGATAAGAAAAATGATGCTGCATACCTAGGTATTCAGTCAATACATTTTTGGAAATAGAAATCTAATATTGTTATTTATCATTAGTGGCAGGCTATTAATAATCACGTTTATGCTAATTATGAGTATAAATTAAAGACAAATAAATACAAAGAATTAAATTATTTATAAATGACAGGCTATTAATAATCACATTTGTGTTAATTATGAGTATACATTAAAAAAATATATATACAAAGAATTAATATATTTGTAAATAAATATAAAATTATATGAGTGTAAATAAAATAATGTAGCCCATGTTGTTGTCCATTAACGTGGCTAACATAAAAGGGATAACAATAATGACGTCAAATTAATTTCACGTTTCATTTTATGTCACATTACTTTATTTCAGCTCGACTGAATCCACGTCCGAAGTCGAAGTTAATAAAACCAAAACGAAACGTAGAAAAGAGCGAGTCGCCAAGGACACGGGCATCGTTTGGACGACGTAGAAACAGCCTGTTTAGAAATTTAGCGCACGCTGCCACGGGGCGACGGTAGCGTCTTCTTTGAACAACATGAAAAGCCGGTACCAAATTACGGTTACAACAACAACCTATTCAATTTACAATTTTAAAAAAAAGTTCAGGAAATTAAGCAAGATAGAATTCTAAGATTATAGATAACAATGGGTTTTACCTGATCTGTTCAGCTCTTATTCTTAACATTTTATACTAAAAAATAAGCTTACAAAAACCTACATAAATAGTTATAAACGCATCATAGATGGTATGGTTCTATTGGAGAAATTCACTGAAGTGCATTTCATAACGAAGATACATAGGCCTATGTCTATATATCTATGCTTAGTGCATGGGCGTCGATCGTTGGGGGCAGGGTGACACGTCCCCTCTCTTTTCAAAGTAGGGGAACATCATATCAGTTGTCCCCCCCCCCTACTTTTCACCAATCTTCTATAATTTAAACCCCACTTTTCAAAGCGAATGGAAAGAATAACAATTATGCATGACTGTCATGAATTTTGTCTGTTCCAAAACCGAGTAAAAACGCATTTGTTTGTACATTTCGTAACCATCTCAGTGACCACTACGTCGATTTATGGGTGCAACGGTTATCAGAGGCTAAATGTATTGTGAAAACGATGTAGGCTTCTGTACGTTGTTAAGATTGGAAGCGTGTAAATTTATTAGGCCAATACCTTTACAAACGTAACAATTTATTACATACAGATTACTGTTTTTCATAATTTCAAAAAAATTATAGTTAGTCAATTGAATTTTATAGCCGTTATTAAACAATAATTATATAGCCTTTGACACGGACAGGTCTATCTATTTCTATTTATTTAAGAAGTGATACCACAAGTTTACAAACTCCAGTGTTGCGTTGACGCATTCTCGCAATGACGTCATAATAATCAGTGGCGGATTCAGGTGGGGCCGAGCCATGGTGGGGCTGAAGTGGTCTACACTCTCTATCTGTAAAAGTCCCTCCCTAGGCCCAGCTCTATTTCAAAATCCTGGATCCGCCACTGTATTTTGAAAATGTAGTGTGGAAATAAATGTTAATTGCATTGCTTAAAATCAATTAGATACGACTTATAAAAGGCTATAAAGAGTCAGAGCTTCCGGGGGCTTCACCCCCTGGACCCTCACCGGGCCCCTAGCAGTGGCGGTGCCAGCGGGTGAAGAGGGGCTTAAGCCTCTCCATCGGACAAGTCAATAAACACAATACTTTGTTTATGTTACTGTTTGCACGAGTATGTTAATGACACCTTGATATTTTCCACAACGGCAATGTGGGCCAGGATGACAAGATTGAGTGCAATGGGAATAAAGTGATGGATGGCTAGTTAGTAAACTAATCCCAATGGTACCATTAGGCATGTCACTGTCAGTAAAACAAAATGTCGGAAAACTTTTCTGAAGATGTCTACACACATACATACACACACACGCAAAAAGTGAATACAATAGTTCCATACATAGGAACTAAAAATAGGCCTACACCAAGCAAAAACGTGACTTTTACAGTCGTAGAGTGCCATTTCCGACCATCCAGAGGTCCCTTATTTTTTTTAAAAATCTCATTTGAGAGGTGATACCTCTCCCAAACCTCCCTCAGCAGGCATACAAGTCCAAGCCCCCTGTCGGACAGCTTAGCCCCAGAAAATGTATCTGAGCCTTAACTGGGCCCTATGCAGCCCCCTGGACCCCCCAAGGTAGGTGCCTACGGCCCATGGAGGATCGTATTTTGCATTTCGTCCCCCCACTTTCAATCACGGATCAAAGCCGTGAGCTAACCCTTTGCGTTTTCGCCAGTTGGACAATTTTTTACCATGTCGCTTTTTTTGCTGATTTTTACATTATTGTACCTAAGTAATGAATATATCGATTATATATATATATATATATATATAAATTCATATTCAATCGGTGTTGTTGATGTGGATCCACGTATGTCTCATCGTAGGA
>NW_022729727.1:56065-61443 GCF_011630105.1 Anneissia japonica | reverse complement strand
GTATAAGAGACAGGATTTAAGCATAAATAATGTTAATTTAGATAATTATTAATATGATTAATTCTGCCATAATTCAAAACATTTAATGCTATACATTTGCTAAGCATTTACCAAATCAGTTTGGTATTGTCCAAAGCAGGGAACAGTTAATTTCTAAGGTGTCAGCAATAGTCCTATTGAACTACTTCACCTTATATTATATAATGAGTTAAGTAAATCTCCGACTGTTGGTAATATTGTGCATACTGACAAGTTTGTACAGTAGTGTTTTTTTTAATGAATGTATGTATATAATTACTTGACATTACATAATATAAAGCGTTACACAGACCTCAAAATGTGTAATATGACTTTTCCTGACAAATTTGTAATGGTTCTTATGATTTAAATATAGCCTAAAATTGTTAAGATAATGTGTGTGATTACCGTAAATCCTCGAATAGAAGCCATAGGTTTCTTTTTTACCAATCTTGGATGGACTTATTTTCGAAATTACTTTTGCAAAGTAAAAAAAAGGTTTTCAAAATGAATGTTGTAAATTTTGGAATGGCTACTATACAAAATTTGTCAACTATGAAATTCGAAACTATGTTGAATATTGTTTTTTTTTTTAAATTTAAACATGCTAGTAAAATATAACACTATTGATGATAATGACATGTTATCTGACAATCATAATCTTAAAAAATAACCTCATTCTGGTAAGTTATCTCGAAAGAAGACTGTCTTATCTTTTTTTAGAAGCTCATGGGGTTCTTTTCGAGATTACTTTTGTTAATTGAAGAGTGGGATTCTTTTCTTCTCGAGGTTAAGCCCATGGGGGCTTCTATTCGAGGTTATTGCACTGCCTGTCATACCGTATAATTGTGGTATTTCAGTCTATAGAGGAGAGGTACCGCCATCGTGGTGTTAAAAAAAAATACAGGTAAGGGACGAAAGTATTAAAGTGAGAAACAGAGAGAAATAAATGGAAAGGGATCAAACAAAAACGAATTCATTACAGCAACATTCTCTAGCTTCTTTCACATTACGAAACAGTAGGCCTACGTCTTTACTGTGCTTGCAAAGTATCAATATCGCCAATAGGCAACTGAGTTTGAATCACTGACTGATGTCAACATTGTAAACATAAATTAGGGGAAAATTTATTGGCAAAAATGGTCTTGACGTCATTTATATATTTACACACACATGCTGTCACAAAATGTTAATGCAGACTTTCACTAATGTTTCCCGGGGATACAGGATGTGTGCAGGAAAGGTGTTGGCACCAACATAATATGAGTCCGGACCACTGACAATTGATGTCATGTAAACATAAATTTGGGAGTACTTTATGGACAAGAATGGTCTTGTCATCAATATATTTACTTAGATTGTACTTGCTGCCACACAATGTTAATGCAGACGTTAGCCGTCTGTAAGGGTCCTAAAACAAAATAAACACAACTAGTCTGCATTAGTATTCCTACTTGCCTTGGTTGTTTGGTTAAAAGAGAATACGCAATGAATGTTACTATCCTAAGATTTGTAGTAGCTAACCTGTTTGCTAACCACTACATCAGTATAGTACTGGATAAACACCCCACCAAGTAAATGAGTAAAAGCACGCAATGCCTAGCAACGACAATTGGTCAGTTGTCTAAGAATGATGGAATAGAAAGCGTGAACGAAGTCCAAAACCCTAAGTAATAAGTGGATAATTTAGGGCCTCAGCTAGTAACAGAGCTGAGAAAAATGCGGTGCGCTTCTGTGGTCGAAACTAGCCTATAATACCCTTGTGCTTGATTAATTACCTGTAGTAGTTTAATATCTATTGAACGAAGAAATTTAAAACCATACTCACTTAATACTGTTTAGAAATAAATTAATAACGTGAACTCGATATAGTAAAACTCATTAATTGTATGAGATTGAATGACACGTCAGGTAGGTGCAGTCAAAGGACAATGTCCATGGAATTATAGAACAATGGCGTGCTAAATCATGGAAAGCTTTTGTGAAAAAACAGAAACAAACCTAAATAAAGGAACAGTCTGACATTACATTGTAAAGTGAAGTTTTTACTGTAGAATGCAATCTAGAAATAAAGGAACAGTCAACAATTGTTTTAAACAACGAAACATTTTGTTTCATGTAGTGACTTTTACGAAATAACATTCACATCACAATAAGTTGAAATTAGTCAAGTATACAGGAGGTGTTATAATTTAATTGTGTTTGTATTTTTCTATCTAGGCATCAGTGGGCGCTCCGCCCCCTCCCTCCATTTTTGTAGGAAAAAAAAAGAAAAGAAATTATTGATCGACAAAAACGCCTCAGAGGTTATTTCCGTACGTCTCAAAAACAAAAAATTTCCCAAGGCATTCGCCCAGGACCCCCTAGTGTAGTTGTCTCTCGATCGCCCCACCCCACCCGCCGTTTGACATCTCTGGATCCACCCCTGGACTTGATTGTGATTTAATACTGGTAATCATCTATATTTTGATTTATCACACTAGCTTAGGCGGTTAGATTGTAATTTGCACGGTAAAGAAATATTGCTGTATGTTGAGGGGGGTAGATTTTATTTATTGTGTTGAGAAGCTACTAAAAAAATATTCAATAAAAAACGACAATTAATTTTCATTTTTCTAGAAGGTAATTTAAAAACTTATTTTAACAAATTGAAAAAAAAAAAAAAACATCGTTCCTATTAGTATTAAACTCCCTGACGCACAACATAAGGAAATTGGAAAAACACCAAGAAAAATGAGTAAGACCGAATATTAATGTCATATTTTTATTGAACAAAATTAAATAAACAAAACGTTAGCTAGACAAAAAGTAATAATCATATGATCATGGTAATTTACATAGCATTGCACATGCGAGAATAAGGTACGGTATAAAATAATAAATTAATTATGTGCTTGCTTTAATGCTCAAAGAACATTTCATAGAGCACTTTTCAAAAGTATTAAAAGTACAATCATACAAAATTGTAATACAGTATACCAACACAATTATGAGCTACTGATTCCATTTAGTGGACAGGAATGTACAATTTTACGAAGTATTATATTATATATGTACAGTATCTATAACCAACTGCATATCGAAATCCACTTTAATGGAACAGGAAAACACCTAAAACATATTACATCAAGATACTCTTAAAATAAATTTAGACAAAAACATTAAAATATATTTGTATACAGGCCTACTACTAGCTTAAAACTTACTATTAAGTAATAAACTACCACCAAAATTGAGGGAAAAAAATAAAACAATAATTTAAATTGTCTATACAATCAAAAAAACTATCTTCCAATAAGTCACAGACTGTAAGTAAGTTTTTTTTAGGCGGGGGTGGGGGGGGGGATGTCTGTTTTCATTGATTTCGAGTTTTTACTGCTACACATTTGCTGGCCAGAAATGTAAGGTTATTTACAAAGGCTATATGGAATGTCTTTTTAAAAATTCAAGTTTAATAAGTTTACACGTATTTATGTAGCCTTATTTTATCAACCACAGCATTTAAACATGATTATGATTAAGGATTGAACAACACTATTTACACAGTTCATCAAGAAAAAACCAGAGTACAACTAAAGCCTGGTTTCTACACTCTAACGCCGACTCCCTTGGTGACGCTGATTGGTCAGTTGAATCAGGGAGCGTTCCTGATTGGGTCGGGGACAGCTTTGCTTTGCAAAAATTGCAGCAAAAATGGTGTAGCAATTGTATGGAGACCGAGCTTAAACATGCTATACTCTGCCACTGGACAGTTTGTTACCAGCATGTAAAGGTGGGGCATCGCAGACTGACATTTGCCCTTGTGGACATGTACAAACTCACGAACATGTGTTGAACAAGTGTGCTGTAACAGCCCCCTACCCTCCTGTCCATTATCTGAAATTGACAACTCTCAGTTGCTGGCATACTTTACCAGCAGCCAATTTAAACAATATGTTTAAACAAACGAGATAATAAGACAGAAAATAATTGCTACAAGTTAAAGTTGTACAAAAGAGGGTAATTATTTGCTGATGGGAGGGAGAACACAGGATGTTTTGTAATCCATATTACAAAGGATAACATGGGGGTACAGGCCCCGGTGTCTGTCTCTAGATCTGTAAGAAGATTCTGTAACTAATAACATTTACATATTTAGATTTTTAATTCATAATAATTTGATCAATTGAATCAATGCATTTTGAAAGCACAATCAATAATTGCAGTATGAGGTAGACAAAAGGAAATGAATACAACTAAAATCACATCAATGGAAGGAAGACAAACATACACTAATATTGACAAAAAGAATCTATTGAGACTATAGATAATAAAAATAATTATAAAAAAAATCACAAGGAAGAGTTTCCACTAAATGTCTCAAAGTACTCTACTACCCTGGTCATTAAAAAC
Source organism: Anneissia japonica (assembly GCF_011630105.1). Lineage (NCBI taxonomy): Eukaryota > Metazoa > Echinodermata > Crinoidea > Comatulida > Comatulidae > Anneissia > Anneissia japonica. Next base: position 57,033 of record NW_022729727.1, on the reverse strand, counting down.
GGTAATGATCAGTGCTACCGTGTCTGTCCCCTAGAGTCTACAGTATCATTAAATTAAACACTGTACTCGTGTTTATCCATATACAGTATAGAATAAATATATACATAAATATATAAAGGTTAAATTATCAAGGTAATATGTAATATTGAGTACATTGTGATCCTCATAAAACACTGAAAGCACTTTATAGATTTATCAATTTACATTTCTCTAAAATTATATTCTTTAGTAATATATTTTTGTACTATAACCTATATTAATCCTAACTCCTACTATTGGAAAATAAAATCAGTAATCTTGTGTTTTCTATTTCTTGCATAATTTCACTGACATCAGTTCAATCTCTGTTACTACATTATGATAGCATCAGGGACTAAATCCGTCCTTACAAATTATGATGCTGAAACTGTTTAATAATAATTATTCAAAATCAATACAATTCAACAAGGTATACTACAGGATAGATTTAGCACCTGCAACTATCCAGTTTAAATTTGTATACAGAAATTTGCAATTGCTACCCTTTTAGTCTATGCTTAAATTTTCTCATACTTCACTGATATCGGATTGGACTTTGTTTCCTTTTAAGTATTATGTGAAATTATGATAATGTAGTAGATTCAATCTTTAAGACCTGCAAACGATTTTATTAAGATTACCGTCACAATTTCTTTTTGAAGAATGCGTAGAGGAAGGAGCACACCAGATGGATTGTAGAGAAGGAGGTCAGCAAACGAGAATGGTTGCTTAAGCACTATGCTTGGCCCCCTTTTATCTAAAATAAAAATATCAATTAGACAATTTCAATCAATTAATCAATCAATATTTCCATTTATATGGTGCCATTCCAACAGTCATTGTTAAAAAAAACACAAAACAAATTAAAATTGAATTTAAATCTCGAAATGGCAGAACCATCTTCATAGATAGAATACTGTGAAGCTTGCCTAAAATAAATACTGTATATA
>NW_022729727.1:37072-56051 GCF_011630105.1 Anneissia japonica | reverse complement strand
TTTGTATTGAAATTGCCCAAATCAAGGCTTGAAAGCCACTTCTATGTAAGGGGTTACTTAACTACTATAAATGCCATGAAATGCTTGCACCTAGGGCTAAAACATTGCCTGAGCCACTTCACAGCCTGTCAACAATTATGTAGGTTGGGGTATCTAAGCATGGCCGGCTGAGATTGAACAGGGTGTGGTTGGAACTCCATACCATAAGTTATAATAACCAAAATGGAAACCACTGAGCTAAACCACCTTCACCGTATTCATGCTTAGCCATTTTTAAATGTGGGATAGAATTTACAGTAAAATAAAAGTAATTTATTGAAAGGTTTGCCGCACATTCTCAGCTAAAGCAGCATGAATCGTATACTAATCAAGAAAACACCTTTCGCAAAAAGCACCACCCTGATATGATTTTTTCACCTAGTTTGCGCCAAAGTATTTACTAGAAATATATTCTATTTTAAATATCACTGTATCAATTAATTGAGAGCATATTGATGTTTCATATATTAAACAACAGATTAATTTTCCCTTATTAAACACACATGATACCACTTAGGATTATTTTTAGTAAGTGTCACTCTTGAATAAGCACTTACCTTAAGTGCCACATTCAAATTTCAAAAAATTGTTATAAGCCCTTCGGCTTAACAGGATAAATTTTTTATGTCATATTTTCTAGTATTGACCAGTGGACCAACATCTACGAGTAGCGTACATGTGTGGGGTTGGACACCAATGTAGCTTAACAATTTATCTAGCCATGGAATAAATACATCAGCATACTCTCTACATAAACACATGAAAATAAAATTACAGAGCCTCTCTGATATAAAAATATATACAGATGATGCTACAAGATCACAAAATAGAACAAGTTTTAGACTTAGGTTGTGCATGATTTCTTTCGTCGATGATAGGTGGCTCTTCCCTGATGTTTGAATTGCCGAAGGAGGTAGCATTCATTCGGTCTGCATCTTCAACAGCTCGTTTGAAGGCTTCAGGGTCACTTGGTTTATTTTCAGTCTCATTTCCCGTCTGAAAGTATAATGATTTAATATAAAAATAATGTGTTATTTATATGTAATTGCCAGTACACTACATCAATGCTGCGTGGAATGCTTTTTTGGAATTCATAATTACCATAGTGTATACAATATACCAATTCATACTTCTGGGCACCATAATGAGTATAAGAAAGTATAATACATACTCCAAGTATTGAAATACACGCCATCGTGTTGGGATTCAATATTTCGACATTAATTATGTCATCATCAGGAATCTTTATATTATACATAACATTAAAAAAAACGATATTAGTTTTTTAATTATATGTATTTCAGTGCCTATAGTATTTGCTTGCTAATTTTGAAATCAGAATTGTAAATAATTTTAGCATCGGTATTATAAGTATGAAGTTACAAAATACCATTATAGTAGAAAAATCAAAATTAATTACATTGTCCAATTGAGCTAATAATTTTTAAAAAACTATTAATTCCAAGACTTATTATTTCCAAGACATATTATTTCATATATTTATATATTATATATATTTTATGTACAAACCACATAATGCATCAGTGACATAATGTGATAAAGAATTAACATCTCTTTATAGCCAGGTTCCAGAATAAAAACATATTTTGCTATGTTGCACAACTAATTTTTCTGGGACAAAAAACATATTTAACGAAAAAATTGGCAAAGGCTAATAAGATACAGATTAATGAGTATACATGTTAATAATTGTGCACTTTTGTATTTTATGTGGGAAAAATGGCAAATGGAGTGTGGTGCATGATTTACATTACATTTATGTACATTTTTAATTTAATTTTATTTCTTCTATTTATAACATTTTCAAACTTCTGTTTTAAAGGAGAAATTTACAGTAACATCTCCCAGTGACGTACCCCTCCGTCCGAACATGGTTCGTAAATGAGAAAATTTGTAAATCGGAGTTAAATTTAAATTTTCAGCATCTCAGTGTAGTAAGTGTAGGCCTAGGCCTATGCTACAAAGTACTGCACAGGGCTAGGTACGCAAGCCTTGCCATGGGAGAACAATTTTTTCACGAAATATGACTTGGATTTTACTGTTTTCTGCAACAAAATAATACTTTACAGAACCCAAAATTACCTGTGCTCAGTGTGAAGCATTCATTTAAAGTGATTTCCAAATGAAAACATGACCATATAATGCCTAAAACGAGTGTCATCATTCTTTTTATAAAGATCGTAAATCCATGCAAATAGCGCCCCCAATAACCAAAAAGTGAGGTTTACTCTACATACAGGATTCCTAAACAAGCATGCACAGCTCAAATACAATGAAAACGATTCATATTTCATGTTTTAAACTTAGTTTTTTATCACTTTACCTGCTTGAATGTTCTCTCTTAGCTGATGTAACAATTTAAATTATTTTTGAATACTTTTAAATACATTTTAAAGTGTTTCTGTAGTTAACAACAATCGTTTGTAATGACACCATCGACGTAAATGCGGTTCGTAAAATTGAGAGTTCGTAATTGGGAGATGTTACTGTACCAATTGTATATAACTGGTAAATTCTCCTTAAAGCTACCTAAAAAAACACAGGATGTTGTAATAGCTTGCACTAATAATAATAATAATAATATGTCGTTCTTACAGTATATAGCGCTTAATGCCTTTACAAAGCCTCTAAGCGCTTCACATTACTACCCCGGTCATTGGATCAAATTACATTATTAATTTAAATTATATTATTATTCCATAATATTGTGGATAGTAATTAGCGCAGTTGCGTTGGAACCTACCAGGTACCCATTATTCATAAAATTTATGTATGTACAGTATTGGCAAACATCTGTTGCAAATGACAATATCAACATTTTAACAACATTCATCAGACATCTGTTAATTTTAATCAATAATTTCATTTATATATTACATTTATTTATTTGTCTTTTAATTGTCCATTTAACAGTATGTCTATTAAACTCATCTTTTCGTTGTTTTTCTTTTTTGGTCATGACCCATCCTGTTGTGAAACACAGGTCTCTTGTAAAGCAACACATATTTACAAATATTAACTGTGTTTAAGCATCACCACTTAGGCCAAAAAACAATAACACATGCCAAGACTTAATACCTTAACGCTAGTAAGAATATTGTACATATTTAAACTGACCTGGGCATCTGTGTAGAATATCTTTGCTGCTTCGCGTTCATTGACAACAATTTCTCGGCCATTGAATCCCTTGCCATTTAGATTTTCCAGCAATTTCCCAATCTGCTCAATACTCCATTCATAGTGTTCATCAGAAATATCTGGAAAAATAAAAATTTCAACATTTGCATATAAGAAATGTAAATTAATATAGTAGTTATACAAATCATTACTATATTACTTAAAATATAAGAATAAAAATAATATGATAAATAATGAGAACAATAACAATACTTATATTATTAACTTATAAATATAAATATAATGGTAGTAAGAGTTATAGCATTAATTAAAAAAAAAAAGTAACAGTACCAGCACAACAAAGCCACAAATAACAGAAACAAAAACATATACACCAAAAATAATAATGATAACGACAACAACAATAATGATTGTAGAACTGTTTCATCAATAATGAACAAATGAATAAAGTACAAATTTGATGTAAACTTCCTGCGAGCTTTCGTTGAAGTTTAAATATCTACATGATTTAATTAGGTTACTTGAGCTAGCATCCATGATAGGAGGCAATCTCAAAAAGGAAAAAAAAACAAACAATGAACAGTGATGATGGGGCATAAAATCTGTCCATATTTATGACCAACTCCTTCAACCTGAAATGTGGGGGCTCCTGGAACCGATCCTGAAAGGAAGAGAGCTGACACCAAAGGGCATTGTTTCACACAATCCTCAAAACAACAGATGCTAGCTTACATAGCCTGACGATTACTCGCAGCAGCCAGAATGAAATTGTAAATGACAATCAATTTCTTACTAAAATAGTTAATAATATATTCACACAATGAACATGTTGGCTTCATACCAACAATGATCCTACTAAATTTATAGCAACTTCAAGTATAATTTAATGTCAGCAATCAATGAATCTTACCTATCTTATGGGCTGTCAACAGCTTGAGTTGATCACCAACAGCTCCCTCTGGAGGCCATGGTGAGTTGTCAAGACAAACTGGTATGACAGGTTTACCACACTCTCGAGCCTGCCGAACTAGCAAAGTGGCAGACTGTGACTGAACGACTTCTGGACCGAGACAAAATACCACTGCATCGGAAGACTGCACCACTTTCGCGATATCAGATTCTTTGCCAGTAACTAAATTTTTAAGCAATGATGTTTGGAAGCCTAGAGTATCCAACCTGCATTTACACAAAATATCTTATATCAATGTTTGAATTGTAAGGGGCATGTAAGGCAAAACATTTTTATACGTTGTTTCGCACACCATCCACTCACTGATAATGGTTTTGGAATAAATATATAAACATATAATTTAAATTTGAAGCCTGTCAACACACCTGCCTTCTGTAAAAACAAGAGGGAATCTATATTCTACTGCGCACGACAGTCGATACCCGACGTAATTCTATGAAGAACCCAACCCCACGACAAGCGTGCAACAGATTGTTTTAATGATTCGTTCTGGCTGCAACTATCACCAGACGGCGTCGCGTCGTCTAGCGCTCAGAAGGAGCGCAACTGGATTTGTGGTACGACCACCGAACAGAGTGAGTGCCGCAGATTTACAAAAAAATTCAATTACTGAACTGTTTTGATTGCAACATCGCATTTACTATGCAGCATGTACCAGAATCTCAACAGATACTTTTTTACCTCACACACTTGCATATTTCAAATTTGTCAAAAAAAAATCATATTTTCAAATAATTTTGCTATAAGGAATCAAAATTTAATTCCTTTGATTACAACTCAAACACAAATGCCAAATATTTTTTACCGACTCGCTAACTTACACTGAACTACATAATACATTTTGTCAACATCTTTTATCCTCACCCTGCTTTTATATGCGTTGTTTCTGTGTATCGAGGTTTATCACAATGTATATACACTTCAATTTTATTCAAATGATTTTGTGGTTTGGTAACTTCTTCTGCCTCTTTCCTCCTCCTGTCATCTTTAGTCAACTTAGGTTCTGAAAAAAATAACAAAACCATTATGTTTTTTACTTCTCAGTCCCCGCTGACAATATATAATATTTCTGTATTTTTATATATTACAGCAAAACTATCTAACCTTGTGATTTTCTAATAGCCATAACCTGCTCAGCCCAAGTTTCCAGTTCAGTTGCCCAATCAGAAGACAGCTCATCAACAGGTGGTTTATGCATGTGGTCAATCGTCATTTTATCACCTGTAAACATTGAAGTTAGCTTACATAAAAAATGTTCAAATATTACAAGGTTAATGGTCATGCATTTTTTATGCATTCCACAATATAAACCATTTCAACTTGCTGAAGAACGAGCTACTTTTACAATTTTTGTGCATGGCACAAGCATTTTAAGTGTAGATTAATCACATCCTCATAATTTGAGATTCAGCCGCAGGATTCCAAGCTAAGATTTGGCAATCATAAATTGAAAGTGTCTGCTATGTTTTAATTGCATTTGATTATATTCAATAACAAATGATTATACAGTAATACATTGACCAAATCAACAGTCAATACTCAAATTTTCTGCAAATGTCCACATAATCAATGAATTTTATGCTGCCATTAAGAGAAACGATATAGCAAAAACCATATTTTATAAGAGTATGCAACTGGGAACGGGAAATTTTCTCAGTGAATTGATTCTTGCACGAGATAGCAAGTGTTCAATTTTAACTTTTAAAACAAAACAAATATATCATAAGAAAAAAATCCCTTCAGTGAAACAGTAATTTGTTTTAAATTTGAATATATTTAGTAAAATTAAGAATAATAATAATTTCTCTAAATCGGACTAAAGGGGAATATCTTTTGTGTTATTTTCCCCTTAACGTCATGTCTTTATTTTTCCTCATTCTAATTGGAAATCAGAAATTTGGGATGGGCCCCCTGGGGATCCACGGCAACTGCAGTGTAGTGCCACAGTGAAAAAAGTTTGGCGCAGTGGGAAGGGTTTGGTTTCCCAACCTCAAGGTCAGGGTTTCAATCTCATTGTCCTTAGCCAGTATATGAGGGCTATTCGAGGAGCCAAGTGATAAAACTCCAATAATAATCCAACACTGTCTGGATTTGAACCGGGGTCTACAGCACAAGAAGCAGGAACAATAACTCTATAGCCAACTACTCAGCTAATGATTCATAGGTATACTTAATTATATATAATAGGTAAGCTCACATCAAATACTCCAAAGAAGTGGTAGTAGATTAACACTGACCTTTTTTATAGAGTGTGACGGCTGGGTAAAAGCCTCCAACTGGCTGCATGACAGGCTTGTGGAACACTATATTTCCATTGACACAGCAGTAAACCATCACAGCCTGCTCAGCTAAGCCATCCTCAGCTTTTATTGCACTCGAATACAGGACACCAAACCCTATCGTGTCCCCACACTTTATGTAAGATTGCAACTCCATCGTTTCATCTTTGCTCATATCCTTCTCTAAAAGTTCCAGCTCATTCCGCCAGTAAAACGATTTCGTCCTGAAACCGAAGCGAACATACCGCGAGTCCTTGTCAGATGATAGATGTTTGAAAATGCGATTGGACATATCGTTGGTCAGTGCCACAGCCGGTGCATTAATCAACTCTTGATCAAATGATGGTAGAGAGCCACCATTAACTTTGACCTCAAAATATTTCCAATCTAGATTTAAAAAAGAAAATGCAAGATTATTTCACTTATATTTTTCCTTGTAAGTAAATTTAGTCCGTAATATATAATTGTTCTTATGTATATTTTTCTTTAGAAAAAATTCAATTTTAAATAAATTCCTGATGTAATTATCATCTCTCTATTGCTATTGTCACTACTATTATACCTTTTTCAAACATAAAAAAATGTTTAAATATGAACACTGTATGCAGAACTTACTATGACAGCAACTTTTGTTAAGCTTACTGTATGCATAAAAAAAAAACAACTCTCAAGTAATGGTGAGTATGCGAGTCAACACACTACAGTATACAACAACATACTAGGCTGCTGCAAAGGCAAGCAGAAGGAACTCATTGGATATTTTGAGAATTCACATGGACTGTAATTGTGCAATCCAAAATTAGTCAAACTATGTGAATTGGATGCAAGTATGATAAAGATGGTAATATTACGTTTAGTAACATACCTTTACATAGTGGTAGTGGAGATCTCACAGTATACGGCTTTAGCTTTCTTTTCTTTTTCTCAACAAATATCTGTGGTTTCTGAACAGTCAGTTCTGAAGATTTCAACCAGTTTGAAAAGTTTGTCTGAAAAAATCAGTGTTATTTATTTACTTAATATGACTTACATTCTTTACTCTTATTTTTTCATTGTCAGACAAGATGACACAACACAATCTATTGAGTGGTCAGACAAGTTCTCAAAAGTGAACCTAGTAACTATTCAACAAATAAACATGTTTTTATATTATTATTATTTTTTTATTACAAAAATTAAAAGAATATTATACAAATATTGACTGCTCATGAGGGGAATGGTGAAATCTATTGCCCCGAGTACACACCTAAGTGTCATAAATTACATAGCAATGCGGCCTAAGGATTGCATATCATGCAGTAAGGTAAAAAAGTACTATTTTTTTTAGGGGAATATTACTTTCTATTGCCCGCTTCTTAACAATCAGATGCCTAGAATCTATGTATGAGGTATACTATACTGTAATATGAATTATTTTGCATTGAGCAAAAGTCTTTAACCACCCAGATTTCTATATACTGTCTTCATCATATATTTGCATAAGAAAAAAAAATGGAAGTTATTATAAATTTTTCTTTTCCTATATTCTTTTTTGAGTATAAAAATAATCCTCTCTCGTCACCTAATATCTTCCTGCCAATTTATTAGACACACCATTTTCATGATATATGACTAGATAACTTTAAAAAAGTATGTTAGTACATGTAAACTTGTTTAGGCATACAGGAAGGAACCTAAACAGTTAACGTGTTAACCTTCTATTATCTATTATTCTATTATTATAATTATATATACTGTAGATAAAAAGTGTTTTCGTATTTTGCAAAAACCATTAAGCAACTGAATAATTTTGAGTCCTGATATATAGACAATAATTTTTCTTAAGCTCTGTCTACACTATAAAATATAATGTGACAAATTAGAGGTGGTGTCATATTAAACCCAAATATGAGCACATCACATAAAATATGATAGTGTGGACAGCACTTTAAAATAAGTGTTACAACCACCTGCACCATACCTGATCAAAACTATGTACTGGCTGTTTAGTTTTCGGCCACATCACCTGGACGGTACACGGCTCACCACGGAATGCGATGCATGGGAAAAGATCAAATTCCGAGCCACTTATTATCGCTTTTCCTACAAGTTGATCATTGTTGGTAAAATGGAGAACCTGTTTGCTACTGAAGTACTCAACACAACATCCAATCACATCACCTAACAAACATAAATGAGACATTATTAGTGGTGACTGTAAACATTTTCTGACAGGAGGTCCAACAAAGGGGTCTGAGTCAAGGAGCTGCTCAAGCTTCAGTCAGCACCCCAGAATAAAATTTCTGGTCGAGTTCATAGAGAGATTTTGTGGTTTAAGATAGTCCAAAATTGTCCTTTCTGACAGCAATATTTGTTTAGATTGACTAATTATCTATTTAGCTCAGTTGGTTGGAATATTCACTGTGTGCACACTGAATTGTGGAGATCTTTTTTCACCGGTTCAGTTCCATCTGCTGCTCTCTTTGTGTTTCAGATGGAGTATTGAAATGCAAGTTATGATAGCGCACCGTCTTCCAGATGAGACATTAGCACGTTTGCTGCCACAGACGAGTATACTTGTGTAGCAAAGGGCGCTAGGGCCGACTATACTCGTCAAAATTGGAGTAACATTTAAGCGTTTATTACTTCTTTGTTATACATTGTAGAGCCACAGATATACCTAGACGATAACGTACAAATAACGTATGTATGTTTGTTGTGTTATGTTACCAGCAGTAGACTTGAGTGGGGGCGCCTCTAATGATATACCAACCCATGCAAAAAGCGGACGATAAAACTTGCCCTTGGCAGATAAAAGTGCTGTCCCAGTGCAGGCGACGAGTTTACTTGTCAACTAATATTTTCCAGCCAATTTATTAAACACACCATTTTGATGATATACGACAAGATAAAATTACAAAAAAGTGTGTTTGTACATGAAAAACTTGTTTTGCCACAAGGGAAGGAACCTAAAAAAAATCTGGCAGTCAACGTGTTTATGTTTAGCTGTTTAGGTTAAGGTGTCCTCTTGGCACCCCTCTGGCGATTTTCTGATTTGTGATTTTTTTAAGCTAAATATGTAATAAAATAAATATATAAATCTTCCAGATGTCAAAATTCATTAATTCATTCATTTCATTTTATTTCACACAATGCAAAAACACATTATAAAATTCTTCAGAATAGTAAATAAATAACAAGGACAATGTAATATAATTATGTAAGTAATAATAGCAAATTGATAATAAAAAAAAAAATTACAATAAATAGCAATAGATGAATAAAATAAAAAAACAATTCAACTAAAAGGATCTTGTGATTACCTGAAGAAAATTTTATGGCGTCACAACGTCCATTTCCATTCTGAATGATCTTTCCCTCTGAAAAATATCCTGCAGTCCCGATCAATCTCCCTGGCATCATCCCAACTGTCTGCTTGCTTCGGCTCACTCCCATGCTCACAAAACTTTCCTCACCTACAAGTAAAATGGCCGTATATTATATAGAAGACATTCTCATCTCAAATGTTCTTTATTTAGGTTCTACATCTGACAAAACATTAGTTGATGTTTATGTTCGTCGTTCAGAATAACTTTGACTGTCATTTGTGAGGCGGTGAAGAAATGTACTTATTCTAACTTCTATTCAACAACTGGTCATACCATGGTATATAAACAATATTTATTGTCGTCTCCTCTCAAGTTCGCTTTTCTTACCCGGAATTTTCTAAAGCAATTTTGAATAAAAATTGTTGAGATTAATCAATAGTTATGAGAATTATGCAGGCAGTTTCAAAAAATTGGAACTGGAGAATTACATAGGAGCCACACCAATGTTAATGGCCCGGAAGTTTCACAAAAAAATTGGTATACTTTAAATGTAAAAAACCTAATATCATGTTCTCTGAGTATTCATGTTTTCTTTTTAATAGACTCAATACATTCCAGGCAGCACAACACTATACACGACTAAAAACAAACTTACGATATTCTGTTCATAAATATAAAGAAAAACATGATTCATATTTTAAGAATATGGTAGCATAAATCTTTGTTTACACTATCAGATCTTTTGTGACACCTTTGATGTGCCCATATATGGACATTACGATGTCATAGTTCACGCAAATATGGGCATAACACATTTATTTGTCACATAAAATTTGAATGTGAACGGAGCTAAACTTTTAAGATCTAATTTTAACTTCTTATCATTACTGGGGAGGGGAGACCGGGCAACTGAAACAACAGCCTACTCACCTGCATCAGTAATTTTCATAGTAAAATTAGGTTCATCTGGGGTCATTGACTTCTGCAACTGGATCAGTTTCCAATTTGATAATAAGTTTGCAACAGGTTTAATAATACTTCCCTCTTGGCCGGTCGGGGGACCGATTTGTTCATGATAACGGAATAAACCAGTTGTTTCTCCTTCTTCATGAGTGTGGTCAGCAGTTGGTTTAGGAATTTCAACTGCTACAAAAAATTGAAACATGATTTTCGAAAGATAAAAATACGGATATAAACCTTTCTCATGATCTAACTTTAAAATTAAATTTAAATAAAAAAAAAAAATGCTATTAATTTACTGTACTCAAATATTAAAGACACTGTATGATAATTAATTCCTAACATCTAAATTTTACATGTAAATTGGGCATTTCATTACCCGCTATGTTTTTCATCCAGTATTTTATAAACCTGCTAGGTTTTTAGATTGGGTAGTATATTCCAGTTTATGGGTTATCCTATTTTTGCATGCTAATTTTATCAATTTTAATAAAATGTAATTATTATATTTTAGGCTGTAATTAAGAGGTCAAATTTATGTAAGTCTTTCAATATATTGTTTTAATTGTATTCTTTTAATATTACTGTACCATCTTTCACATATATATTCACAGATCAAGCAAGATCATGCTATTAGTGCATGGATAATAATTGTAGCTTGAATATAAACAATCAAATTTACACAAATTACTCTTATAACAATGACACTACCGTAATACAATGACAATAATGACTTACCGGTAAACAATAATGGTTTTGGCTTTAATGCTTCCCTAATCCATGCTTCCTCGTCTGAAGTATCTGGAGACGTTGCCTTCATATTTACCTGTACCACAGATCCTAATAAGACATTACAAGAGGATTAGTTTCCACAAAGAATGTAAAGTCTTAATCTCTACAATAAGGAATATTAATTAAGTTGTTGATTAACTTGGTGCAATCAACACTGAGCCAATTCAAAAGCATGTAAAGAATTAACCAACTGCTTGATCTGGTTTTCTCCAACCTTGGTATTCAAACTGTTTGATATGGTGACCCTATTACAGCTTGGCTACCTTGGCGACCCGAACTCCATCCTAACTGTCATGAATCTTCCTCTTGGAAATGGATCCAACGAATCAGATGACCAAAATGAAACCCAAATGAATGAGAATTACTCAAATGAAGCTTGATATAAAGAGGGTTGAGAGAGAGTGCGCCCAACTAGTGGTGTTAATACTAAGCTGCACTAAATAAGCCACTGGTAGCCTACATGCAAAAAAATTAATAAAATAATTACAGATGAATTCAACAATTTTTAACATTGTTATTCGTTTAAACATTATTAAAACATTAAACATACTGGCGCATTTAAAACTATAAGTGGTTTATATGTCCAATTCCTTAATTTTATAATAATGAGTGGAAGTATATTAAGGGTATTACCATTATTGATTGCATTTATTCATATAATAATGGGTATAAGTAAAAGAATATTTTCAATAATTATTGCATTTATTCATATATTAATGGGTATATTAAAGGGTGTTTTTATTATTTACTGTATTTAGACATAAATACATAATACATAAATCCATAACTAGAGGTAATAAATAAAGAATATTTTCACTATTTATTATATTTATTCAAATAATTAACAAAGGGTATTGAATTGTATTTCATTTTATTGGTTTATTAAAAAAATTTTTAATATTGACATTCAATATAAAACCCGTATGTGGCAAAGAAAAGCCAAAGCAGTAACTTGTCGCAAATCCTGTTTCAGGGATGATGGCCAAAACATGACTGTAATAATTTTTGAAATCTATTTTATTGAACTAAACTAACCATTATATATCTATATATCATGCTATGCTGTTATTTACCCCATGGTTTCTGCCTGAGAAATGCCAAAAATCATAAACTTTGAAGGATGATTTCTCAAATATTGTTCTTTAAACACCTGTATGTTTAAACTCCTGTAACTTCATAACGAAATGTCAGATTTAAACGATTCCTTTACCATTTTATAGCTCTCATTTTACTGTTTAACGAGCTGTAATAATAACTAAAAATCGATTATTGCGATGAGCGACTGGTTTGGCTTGTCTTTGCCACACATTACAAACCTTGTGCAGCTAAGCCAATGGTTGCATAGAAACCACCAGTAGGTTGTTCAAAGCATTGGTGACATAAGACTTCTCCATTGTGCGTGAAGTAAACCACAACAGGCTGCTCCAATCGCCTGTCTGTTAAATTCTTGTCAGCAAATATCAAACCCAATCCTATGACATCATTAGTCTTACACATAGCTTCATTGCCTAGTTTCTGAGCTACAAAGTAGAAAAAACAAAACAAATTAAGAAATTATAAAGTGTAACATGACCAAAAAATGGCCTTTATGAGTTATCATTATATTAATTTAAAAAATATATTCAATAATTCACAACTTAAGAGAGTAAACACCATAAACAATTGCATTTGTTTGTAAATTGTCTGATCCTGGGGTCCCAAGTTCGTGAGATCGGGCTAAATGAGCTTCCATAACATATTTAATTATATTTTATTGCACATGGTGACACTCGTCGGAAATGACTTCCGTGAGATAATTGATAATAAATTAGTAAAAGCATGCAAATATTATGAATTGGCTGCTGAATCAAAGGGTTCTAACCACAGGCTGACCATTCTCGGCCGGCAGTGCTTAGTTACCCCAGCTTGCACTGTTGACAGATTGTGAAGTGGCTCACGCTATGTTTCAGCCCTAGGTGGGAGATTTCATGGCTTATAAATTAAATAAATATTGTGTGGCCACCTCTCATCAACACTGATGGTAACATCAGGCCTAATTAACTAAGATATACACAAAAAACATATCGGCGTGGTCTGTGATTACCTACAGTAACAGCCATAAAGAGGCGCTTATAGTAGCTACATGTTCACATCATTCCGACGGGGAGAAATGAACCATATCGTAGGGGTAATCCCTTACTCTTCCGAAAAATGCAATGGGTTCTTTACATCTGGCACACGAGCCAGATTTATACACTGGGCCACCATTTTAGGTCCTTATCTGAGAAGACTTCGTTCTACCACCCTGGGCGAGGAGCCCAGTAAATAAAAAAGCCTACAATTATAAAGGTGTCTACAAAGTTTGAATTAAAATGTTTATTTGCCCCCTGCGGTGTTGGACTGGTCATGGGGAATCCATGATTATGTTGAATAGTGCTAGCCTACAGAAGCTTATTGAACATCAAGCCAGACACGTAAAACAATTCAGCTCACCACCAGTGTAACAATTTCTATATTATATACAAATGCTACTAAGTATGAGTTTCAAATCATTGCCTCTACCTTTAAATTTTGTTTCACACATAACAGCGCCATCTACAGCGCTATATCCGATAGCACCTGTTGTTCTGCCTGGCAACTCATCATCTTCGATGAAAGCAGACGTTAAGCCAATTACCGGTCCAAGTTTCACATCTTCACCCATGTTAAGCAGTGTTATCTCATAGTAAGAATCTATAATAAAAAAGAGAGTGGGTAAAATTGAAACATCATACTAAATGTACCTGTAATTACTTAATGGCATTATATGCTGTAAATGAGTGACTGTTGATTATTTACAACAATTTAAAAGAAAATCATATTTATAGAGGGCGACCCTTCCACATAGGTTAGCCAACTTGAGCATGCATCAAAGTTTGAGGTCAGAATATATAAAAACATATTTTGTCACATTGTCCAAGTTTTGTGGGCACATTTAAGAATCCAAAATTCTGGTTCTGTTAAAACATTTCTGAACATTACCTTCTAAAAATGGACAAGGTGATTGTAAAGCTGCAGGGCCTGAAGAAGACTTCATGTGGAATGTGTCATCATCGACACTCACAAAATCTGGCATCGACCATTGGGAAAGGTTTTCCTGATAGAAAAAAAGATATAATATATTTTTGGGAACGATAATCTACTAACAAGGAATGTGTAATATCTAGCTGATTATTTTCAGGTTGTTTATTTGTTAACAGCTTGTAGTTTAAAAATGTACATTCTATGTTGAAGAAAGAGAAGTAAATTTGTAATTCAGCTTATTATAGTTAGTATTTGGTTAGATCAACAACTGTTTGCTTTTATGCAATAACCTTAAAAACAACAAATGGGCTTTCATTAAATTAAACTTAACTATCATTCAAAGGACAAGTATTAAACTAAACATTGCAAATCTATACTTTACAGAAAGTGGTTGATTCTTAGGAGCACCTGCAATACATTTTGAAGGTACTGGCTCATATTAACATGGGGTCACTCTCAATACAGTAGAAGAAAGGAGAATTGGATTGGTCATGTTTTAAGGGTAGAGAGTTTGTTGAAAGAAGTCATAGCAGGACGAATGGAAGGGAAAAGACCAAGAGGAAGAAAGAGGATAGGGATGATAGACGATTTAAAGGATAAGAGGCCTTAGGTGGAAATGAAGAGGAGAGCAGAGGACAAATGTCAGTGGAGGAGTTGGCAGCCAGGGACCTGCCTGATGGCAGAACAAAAGAAGACAGCATCAGACTCTTTATGTATGAAAAATAACAACATACACAATCAAATTGTGGTATCAATGATGTTTTGGATGACCATGTGACACTCAGCTCTGCAGGCCCCCACCAAACATTGATTGTCGGCAGTAAAATGTCTTTTTTCATCCACTGGCGAAACACTACTTCTTCATTCTTCAAAAAGGAAACCAAAGCTCTCTTCTTGTCAGCATAATCCAACAACATAGCTACATTATCACCTACGTCAGTAAAAATCAGAACTATTTAATATTCAATTCTAAATCATTAACAACTTAATTTTGCGATATTATTCATATATAATTTACATTATTCAGTAGACAATTGTGAATTTCTCTTAGTTCATTGTATGCTGTACACTGTGCAATACTCAAACTGTACTCATTTACATTGAAAAAGATTACAGGAGCGAAATATCGGTTGAAATAAGAAGTTCCAAAGTCCACCTTTATGTTTAATAAATTAAGTTTTACTTCATGATGGACCTGGTTTCACCACATGTTTGTTTTGTGTCTGCTTATACCGTTTAGGAGCAAACTTCATTGTTGAAGGCTACTGCTCCATTGGCTGTAGCGTTTGTAAAGTTTATGCATACGGGTGCATACACAATTACACAATCCAAAATCTTTTAAAATGTCACTAACATTAACATTAGTAATAATGATACAAACAATAATGATAATGATATAAATATTAAAACTATTTATAGAAATGTTATGTAATAACGGAATACACTATTCCTCAGTTCGATTTACACAAAACTATTACAAGTAGTGACGTTATGTACAACCCTTTTAGACTAGACTCCAAGAGATCCCATTCACATCCATCGCTATCACTATCCTGAAAAACTTCCTAGTTGGCAATATAAAGGAACGGGACATTTACCCCGCCCAGTCATCCAGGTGTCCGGCGAGCAGATGTTGAGATAGGGGTCTTACAGAGGAGCAGACTGTCAAATAGGGTAAAGTACTTATGGTGGGCATTTGTAAAAATCAACCCCAATTTCATTTTCATAAATTTTACCTTTTTTGTATGTAGGAGCAATTTCAGACGCACTGGATCGAGCTGGATTTGCAATACTGCCATCATCGCTAAAGTAAGCCATGGCAAATTTCTTCTTCTTTGAATGAGGTGTTTCTTCGTCATCATTATCTTCAGAATCTAAATAATTCTCACTGCCAATTCCTATGGCAACCGTAGCATCTTTTGCTAAAATTATGAATAATGAAACCCTTAACTATAAATTTGGAAAGATTATTATTAAATAGAACAGCGCTAAGAATATGAGCACGTCTCACAAACACATGTGCCGTCCCACAAACGCACGTGTTTGCGTATGTTTTAACACTGCCTTGTGGGACCTTAGCAATAATATTCAAGGGGCATGGCTTAGCGGAAAGGTCCATTATCAATTGACTGAAATACTTTCTTAAGCTCTGTCCATATTACAAAAAACTGTTGTATGCCCATGTATAGTCATGATGTGGCTATATGATTATCATTGTGATGTCATTTAATAGATGATTTAATGATGAGGTTTTAATAGGCTGGACAGGGCTTTAATAAGTGAAAAAGATTGAATTACATTCATGTATTAATCCTCTCATTTGACTGGACAGCATTTTCACTAACACAGTACTACTTCTCACAATAATTCCAGTTTCCCAAAACAAGTCAAGTTTATAAACAAAAGCAAATAATAAAGTACGAAAATAGTATATTAAAATAATAATATCAGTTGGATTTATTCTAAAGTAAAGATGATGCGTACCGTAAACGCTCAAATAAGCACCGCTCTCAAATAAGTGCCGCGCCAAACGTTAATATTTTTTTGCTAAGCGCTGTTCTCGAATAAGCGCCGTGGCACTTGATCGAGAATATATTACCCTGTGTGTAATGAAACACTTTGAGCAACAGGGTTTAAAAGCACCACTCTTGAATAAGCCCCGTACTGAAGCCTTTAAAAATGTTATAAGCGCCAAGGCACTTATTAGAGCACTTACAGTAATGCAATGTTCGTTTTCCTTGAGTGTTGTTTTAGTTTGGTATTCTGTTGCCGTAACAGGCAGTTAGAAAAATAAGGTCGACTAAAGTATAAATATATTTTATAAAATATAAAATAAGGTTATGTAAAATAAGGTTGACTTAGAAATTATTCACAATAGGCGAATTCGACTTAGGCAAGTTTAACTGTACTTTTTTTCTACGTCGACCTTATTTTACATGCCAAATTGTTGTGTTTTCCATTATTTAACAATCTGTAAAGTCGAATTTCATCAGTCAGTTTAACAATTTTTCAATGTCATTTTGAATTCGACTTAGGCAAGTTCAACTGTACTATAAATTCAGTTTGGACAAGCTTTACAATGAACTCACCTAATTCAATGATATTGACCGTAAAATACGGTTTCTCCTCTGAGAGGCATTCTGTGGCTGACTGAGCAAAGACCCAATGCTGAGATTTCTCTGAAAGATCTGGAACAACGATGACATCGCCCTCTCCACTGCCTTGTTGGACCTCTTCCGAGTATTTAAATCCTTCCATCTTCTGAACGTTAACTTTAATCAGCTGTCATCGAGTGGAGATAAGAAATTTAAAAACACTTAAAATTTAAAACACTATACTTTAATAACTGTGGTTGAGGAAGGAGTATTTTTGGTGTGTATCACATGAAGAATAACCTGAAGACTTGTACAAGTAGGGTCATTCTGGTGGTGAATTAGGCAGTACACCGGGAGACAATAAGCTCTCAAGACGCATCTGCTGTCGGCTGCTTTTTCCTAGTTCTTCGGTTTGTTTTGCTTGCTTGCTTAATTGCATTAGTTAGATACTCCCATTACTTGAGCACCAGTGAGTAATGAATAGGCGGGCCATGTGCCTTAAATTGCCTGTAAACGGTGCGGTGATGGTGTGGTGTTTCTTTTCTTGTAGTTTAGGTTCATGGTAATTTTTTATTAAACACAAACTTGTGTGCATGGATTGCTACTATGCAATTGGTAAATGTTGTATGTGGCTTAGCGAGGTTTTTGCTTCAGTGTATTTCGGGTAGGCAGCTTGGCATTGCCAGTAGCAATGGTCTCAGCACGGTTGTGGAACCTGTTATGGGACTCAGTGAAAAAGTGAAACACTTACTCCTCCAGCCAGCAGTTGCGAAGATGAATAAAATTTCGGTAAAAATATTGTTATGCTAGGCCTAACCATTGTGAGTAACTATCATATACTAATTTGAGTAAAGACAAAATATTTGTGCTGGTTTACCGTCCAGACACGTGCCCAGCTCTGGAAGAAATATATCGTAGCACCATTCTTCATTCATTTAAATGCCTTACCATTATTGGCATATTTTAAAGTAAACAAAATCAGTTTGGGACTGGCTATACATACAGCGGCTGTGTATACAACAAAATTATATGTTATATGCACAGCGACAAGCAACCAATTGCAGCACACCATAGTATCACGTGATTCAAAAAGCTCGCTTTTTAAAAACAACCAATTTTGCAGTGTTTTGTACATGATTCTTTGCACAGAGTGGACGTGATATTTGACGACGTGTGTGTGTGTGTGTGTGAAGCACTTTATGCATGAAGCACTATGTACGACCGACATATTATTATTATATAATTATATATATATATATCAAGTTATAAAAGTTAAAGTTAAGTTATGTATATAAGATGTGTATAAGAGACAGAATAAGCACCGCTCTCAAATAA